>NC_041401.2:186016106-186098606 GCF_900747795.2 Erpetoichthys calabaricus
ATCTAAAATATTTACATAAACAATTGTATTCCCAAGACAATTTGCCTTAATTTAAAAATGTGTAAGTGGAAACGCAGTATTTCCTAGAAGAGCTCCCACAATTTAAATAAATATGAGCAGAAGGCCACAGTGCCTTGGAAGATGCCACATGATTGAATCAAACAGACAAAGAGAATATTCCGGCGAGGATTTGCCTTATTTTAAATTTTACAGAGGAGACATGATATAAATGAATAAACATGGGCACCCAGATTCCCAATGAGACATCACATCATTTAAACACATTTAGGCATTTGTAGATAATCCTGAGGAGATATTTCAACATTTAAAACTATCTTTTCAGGTTTGGAACCCCATTTATTTCAATTTAGTGTCCTAAGAGGCTGGCGCCAATCAAGGAAGGTAGCAGCGGGCACAAGAGAGGGCCCGACTCTGGACAAGATTAATGGCTCCAATTAGAGTCAGAGATCAGCAGTTAGAGGCAGCGCATACAAGACATTAATACTTGAATTCCTGAAGCCTACAAAAAACTTGTAATCCTGGCGCACTTTAAATCCCTTCGCACCTCTACCATCAGCGTCTTTTGTTTTGTAAATGCGGCGATCAGCACAAGCAGCCAGCAGCCTGCTGTCCCATCTCCCGCCTTGACGGAGCTCAACTCTCCCAGCTCAAGCCAAGGCTCCTTATCTGCGTGTGATGTGCATGGAGTTGTTTAGGGAAAATAATACAGGAAAATAATACAGCTGTGAAGAAGCTGTCTGTTGTTACAACAACAACATTTATTTCTATAGCACATTTTCATGTAAATGGCGGAGCTCAAAGTGCTTTACATGATGAAGAAAGAGAAAAAAAGACAAAATAAATAAGAATTAAAATAAGGGAACACCAATTAACATAGAATTAAAGTAAGGTCCGATAACCAGGCAGGACAGAAAAAAACTTCAGGGGTAAAATCTGCAGGGGTTCCAGGCCATGAGACCACCCAGTCCCCTCTAGGCATTCTACCTAACATAAATGACCTCAATCAGGGTCCTCATGGAAGACCTTGATGATGCTGGTCATGTGGACTTCATGGCCTTTAATCCATCAATGTAGGGACATCACGGTGCTTTGATTACGTGGTGTTGGTGGCGCAGATCGCCACCACAGAAAACCAGAAAAAGAACAAAAGAGAAAGTAGGGGTTAGTACAGATTTTGAAGCCATCACGAATAATAATGATAATTAATTAAATATACAGAGCATTAGGATTAAACTAAGATGAAGTTATGAGAAAGCCATGTTAAAATAATATATTTTTAGCAGTTTTTTAAAGTGCTCCTCTGTATCAGCCTGGCGAATTCCTATTGGCAGGCTATTCCAGATTTTAGGTGCATAACAGCAGAAGGCCACCCGCCTCACCACTTCTTTTAAGTTTAGCTCTTGGAATTCTAAGCAGACACTCATTTGAAGATCTAAGGTTACGATCTGGAGTCGAAAGATGTAAGACATTCCGAAATATAAGATGGAGCGAGATTATTTAAGGCTTTGTTACGGTCCTGCTTTTGTCCAGTCTGATAGCGATTTAAAAAACCTCATCTGTTCAGGAAGGAATTCAACTTTGTGACCCTTCTTTCAGTTTACCACACTTATCAGATGCTCAGGATAATTTGTGTGTGTGTGTGTTATACTGTATCACAAATTAAAGTGCCCCCCATAATGTTTGGGACAAAGAAACTTTTTTTATGATTTATTTCTTTGTTTACCAATTTAAAATTAACAAATCCAAGATTCAGATGCAATTAAAGTGCACATTGCAGACTTTCATTTAAGGGTGTGGACACCGGGGGGGCGCTCCAGCTCCCCAAACACCCAACACATAAAGAAGCCCGGGCACAGGTTAAAAGGCACAAATAGTCTTTTTATCATGGGAAACACTTTGAATCAAGCGTTTCCCACTACAGTTAAGCACAGCAGCACACAATAATTATTTTCTCCCTCCTCTCTCTTGTTCACTCTTCCAGTGCCTCCTCCACTCCTCCTCTCTCCTAGCAAGCTTCGTCCACCTTCTACCCGACTCTGGCTTCTTAATGTGAGGTAGGAATCTCCTTTCATGGAGTCCTCAGAGAAAAGAATTGGCCCAGAAGCACTTCCGGATGAGATGAAAACCCGACAAAGAAGGGATCCCCAGTTCCTACAGCACCCCCTGGCAGCAACCATGGAATCCAACAGGGCTGAGTCAAACAACTCCATGTCCCATGATGCCCTGTGGGAATCCGAGGCACCACTTCATCCCAGGAGGGACTGCCATCCAGTGTTCCAGTGGGGAGATAATACCCTATGTATGCTCTGCATTATTGCGTATTTCTTCAAATTGTATGGAGGGTCACCAAGACACCGTTTGTTGTGTCTCCATTTAACACCAGGAACAACCCCAAGATGGCAGCTGTCTATCACTCAGCAGAAAACTAAAAGACCCATTCCGATTTCCAATTAACCAAAATCCATACATCTTTTGGAAGAAAACTGGAGTACCCATGGAGAAATGTACACTGAAAGGGGAAGAACATGCAAACTCTTCAGTGTACTGATGGAAAATGAACTTCAGTATAGGATTTTAACAAGAAGGACTGGGAGAAAAGACGTGGTCAAAAAACAAAGCGTATGTCAGTACTGGGACTCAGGAATAAATGACAAAACTAATCCAAAATTAGAGTTGGAAAACAATAATAAAACAAAGTAATAATACCAGGAGTCACAAAAGACGTGCATGTAATCTCTAGGAGTTGAGACTGAGCCAGGTGACCCTTGTATGGTCACACCGATGACCTTACTGCTGTGCAGTTGCGCCAAATCCTGGGAGGATTTTCTATGGCAATGAGTAACCCAAATTCAGAAAAGAGCGGTGCCAAAACAAAAATGGTGATGTGAAAAGTTAATAAACTTTGGATCAAACCTCCAATCTCTATATATATAAAATCCAATGTCTGTCTCTCTGTCTGTCTGTCTGTCCACTTTTCACAAGATAACTACTTAACGGATTCAGATTATAGGTTTTTTTCTATAATTTCCTTGAACATTCGGTCAATTTTGCGACCTTTCTCATCGAGCTAAGTGTCATAGTTCATTTGCGGCACCGATTTATTTACGCGAATCCGAGAATCACTCACGCGCCGGCCTTACCTTCGCTTAGTTAGCGAACAGGAGAACTACTTAACGGATTTAGATCAGGTGTTTTTCTATAATTTGCTTGAACATTCCGGTTGATTTTGCGACCTCTCTCATTGAGCTAAGTGTCATAGTTCATTTGCGGCACCGATTTATTTACACGAATCCTGAAAATCACTCACTCGCCAGCCTTACCTCCGCTTAGTTAGCGAACAGGAGAACTACTTAACGGATTTAGATCAGGTGTTTTTCTATAATTTGCTTGAACATTCCGGTTGATTTTGCGACCTCTCTCATTGAGCTAAGTGTCATAGTTCATTTGCGGCACCGATTTATTTACACAAATCCGAGAATCACTCACTCACCGGCCTTACCTCCGCTTAGTTAGCGAACAGGAGAACTACTTAATGGATTTAGATCGGGTGTTTGTCTAGAATATCCCTGAACATCTTGCGACTTCTCTCATTGTGCTAAGAATCATGGTTTGCTTGCAGGAGCGATATATTCACGCTAATCCGAGACAAAGGCTGCGGGCCGAGGGGAGGGGGAAGCGTAACGTCAGGAGTGGGGAGTCGGTCTACCCCTGTTTAGGAGCGTACCTTGCCTCTGCTTAGCTAGCGATACCTGTTTAATTATTGATTTTTACAGTTTGTCCTGTTTCTTTATTACACGGGCAGAGCTTGTATCAAATAAATATTAGAATCTTATTCCCTGGGTAAGAAACCCCCAGGAAAAATGTATAACTGATTATTGGTGGTGAAGGAAAACCCCAAAAAATAAAATGAAATACCAGGATCAATCAGAACACTCAGGTACGATGGCCAGGCCAGTTGAACCTCTGTCTTCAGAACTTTCAGGCAACCGTACAAACCACGGCACTTTTCCTGATTTTATTTTTTAATATTTTTATTTTTTTTCCATACAAAGTTCACACATATTGAAACAGTGCACCATAATCTGTTTGATTCTGGTTTATAGTGGTGATGAGAACATATGTTGCATGGAGGATTTTCTTCAAGCAGACTGCCTCATCAAGCAAGATAATGAGAGGTTTCAGATGCCACCTAATGAGGCAAAAAATAGACATTTTCTAAATATAAATGTGTTACGACTTTGTGGACCTCAGAAGGTTATTTTATCCCAGTGTAGAATGATGTTTGAACGTTTTTGTCCTCTTTTCAGTTTCAATGGAATTGAGTGAAAGCACCCGGCTTATTACAGCGTAGTTGGTAGGAGTGGCGTGGTGGTCCACTCGGGGCCACATACACCTACAAATTAGTGCTGTTCTATTAAGACCGATAAATGTTTCAAATTATCCAGCCCCAGCCTCATCGTCTTTTCTTCCTTGTCATGCTTAACAACACGATAAGAGAGCCTTGATGCTCTTTCTATGCAATAAAAAAACAAAAAATATGACACCTCAGTCAACACATGTAAAGAGTCGCAGAACAACAAATAATGAAAGGTTTCTTTGCGTTTGTCGCAAGCTGTCAGTGATTACAAATCTCTAATGTCAGTATTATGATACTTTAGTTTCTGTGATCACTTATAAGTAAGATGGCATTTTTTCACACTCTGTTTCTTAGCCTGTTACTCCTTCTGTTCTCACGTAGACACTCAAATCCCGTATACACCACTACACCAGCTAAGAAATATTTTGTATATATGACGTTATATTTTAACCAGGATTCCACCTCTGGCTTGCTGAGGTGTTATCCGTTGCATGGCTGCACTCAGGTCCTAATTTGGGATCCTAAGGTGGTTTGTCATGTGGTGGATGCGGCAATGCGATGTATCAGCTTATACTCCTACCCTCCTCCTCCTCCTCCTTTCTTTTTATTCAGTTTCCAGTATTGTTCATTTTCTCACAGTCTGTTTCTTAGCCTGTTACTCCTTCTATTCTCACATAGATACCCATATACTGTATTGCACCATTACGCCAGCTAATAATTATTACGCATATACGATGTTATGTATTAACCAGGGTTCCTTTTCTGGCTTAAATTTCTTATTTTCTTTCTTTTCATTCAGTTTCCAGTATTGTTCATTTTTTAATATTCTTCTAACTATTTAATATGTGGTAGACACAATATGATTAAAGTGTTATTATTTTAATATTAAGTATTTGTCATTTATTTATTATTTAGTTTCTCTGTGTGGGACTGTGTCCTGCTATGTGCCTTGTGTTTTGTGGGTGGATCCCCCGGGAGGCGGGGTCGCTCTTACCTCACCGCTGGAGGACCGCCCCAGAGCCTTTAAAAGCAGGCTGAGAAAGTAAGCTCCTTACACTTCCTTGAATGTGACTTGGAGGAGACTCGTGTGAGTATTGCTTTATCTTTGTCTTTTGCTAGATTTCTGATATTTTTTTCTTCCATTTATTAGATTATTCTGGATTTCGTTTGGGAATTGTTTGCTTTGGATTGCCATTTCTCTTTTCAATAAATGTTTTCATTTCTAAGGATTCCTTTTTGGACTTGTGTCTTCCTGTCAGAGTTTTCTGGTTCTCCCTCTTGTGAGGTACAGTTCTCCTTCCTTGGGTCGTTGTAGGCTGAAGCCTCCCAGTTTCCTAGTGTCAGTTTCCCTCAGGGTGAAACATATTTTTGGGCATGCCGGTTAGGATTCTGGCTTTTTTTTTTTAATATTTTTTGAAGGATTTGCTATTGTGTGGTGCTAGAATCCCAACATACTGTACATAACATACACAACTGGTTTTGAATAAACCATCCATCCATTCATTATCCAACCTGCTATATCCTAACTACAGGGTCACGGGGGTCTGCTGGAGCCAATCCTAGCCAACACAGGGCACAAAGCAGGAAACAAACCCCAGGCAGGGCACCAGCCCACCGCAGGGTAAATAAACCTCACTATTATTATTATAAGAAGTTTTTTTTAATTATGTAACATAAAAGGAGCCGCCTGCCACTTGAATAGAGCCAGAGTTGGGAGGAAGGAGGATGAAGCTTACATGGAGGAGGCAGTGACCTGGATGGACAGACAGACAGAAGAAGAATTTGGCAAAGATTAGCTGTGTTGTGCTTGTGTTTGACTGTACTTGTGGCTGTGGTGGGAAACACTTGCCTAAGAAGAGTTTCCCACAATAAAAACTGTCTTGTTCATTTTACACGCCTGTCCCAGTCTTTGTGTCGGGCGTTGGGGAGCTGAAGCACCCTCTGGTGGCCACACATGATTGACTCAGGACATTCGAGAATGTCTGGTGTTGGGGTGGCTGTGATATGGCAGTTCAACCGACTTTGAAAGAGTAAAGAAAAACATCAAACAGGAGCGTGCAATACAGTATTTTATCGGCAAAATGTTGAACTTCATAGCACTTAAATAAAGGAATGACTTGATCTTCTTTGAGTCTTTAAGCTTATAAGTTGGTCCCTGTATGCAGAACTCAAAACATGGAGGCTTTCATTTTCTCATCCGAGATTACAGATAGAAACAAACCTTCATAATACACAACTTTGTGGTGAGTGATCTTCAGGTTAGGTTTTTCTGACTCTTGCGACTCTTCTGCATGTTTTGGTTTGAACAACAGTCCTATTGTAGATCTTTCTAGCTACAGCCTC
Organism: Erpetoichthys calabaricus; assembly: GCF_900747795.2. Classification (NCBI taxonomy): domain Eukaryota; kingdom Metazoa; phylum Chordata; class Cladistia; order Polypteriformes; family Polypteridae; genus Erpetoichthys; species Erpetoichthys calabaricus. The sequence continues at coordinate 186,022,828 of NC_041401.2, forward strand.
AATTTTCGATTACAGCTACGTCTCTTCTACCAGTCCCTTCTCTTTTCCGGGTTGAATTCTATTATAGCACAAAAGTTAGGATTTTTTTAAGAGTTTCTGACGTGGAGTTTTGGTACATGCATTAGACTTTGACAATTATATACAAGGTGAGACACAAAAATAACCGGATTGGTAAACAAATATGTATTTATTGATGAATTACAGCATTCTAAACATTGTCACAATCTATATACTCCCCTTCCCGATCTCTACACCGTATCTTCCATTGATTGAAACAGCACTGGAAGTCTTTTTCCTCGAGGGTCTTTAACAGGATTACCATTTCTGACTTCACTTCATCCATTGAAGAAAAATGTGTTCCCCTCAGGTCACTTTTGATTTTCGGGAAAAAGTAAAAATCACAGGGAGCCAAATCGGGAGGATGATCGAGGACAGGAATGATTTTGTAAGTCAAAAACTGCTTTATGGAAAAAGCATTGTGCACGGGAGTGTTGTCTTGTCTCACTGTTCGATTTTTTTCACCCGACATTATCGCAGCGACTCGTGTAGCGATCGCTGTGCAAATACTGACTGGGATCTTGACAGGATATACCTAGCCGGTCAGAGGTTTGAGAGGGCGTGTAGTTCTATGATTCACGTCCGGCAGACCTCCAGACGGTTTTCCAGTAAAGCCCCAAGCCCAGTCCAGTTATTTTTGTGTCTCACCTCGTGTATTTTTTATCCCCATTTTCTTTACTGGTTTTTATTCACTCTTTAATCTCCTGGTACTGCACTTTGCTGCAATTTTTGTTCTGCTGTATATGCCTGACAGAACAAAAGCTTTGTACATACAGCATGACTTTGGACTATGGGAAACAGTTAAAGTCAATTGAAAAATATATATATATTAGAAAATATGATGGACTGACACTTGATTTTAGCATTACCCCCCTGTGCTACTGGAATAAACACCAGCCTTCCAAGGGTTCAGTAGATGAATGGCTGAAAAATGTGAAATTCAATCCTATGACTCTTTATTTCATTTCACAGAATCATCTGTAACCGCCAGCCATTTTTATTATGAATCTACCTCAAGCTGTTTTATTTGTAAACTATGTCACCTCTGTAAGTTGGCTGTTAGAATGAACGTTAGAATTTTAGAGCAGCTCCCATTCTTTAGATGTAATTTTTGTGAAGTGCTTTACAGTGTGCAGTGCCGTTAAACACCACTTGCATTCATGATCTGACAACAAGCACTAACCGCTCTGTGCGACATTCTGTGGGTACGGCAGAAAACCCTTTTCTCTTGTGGTAATATGATTTTAAATATGGCACATTACTCTTTTATCAGAAGATTTAACAGATTGTGGGGTAGTGCAGCGGTTAGCACTGCTAAGTTACGTCTTAGGCCCGCTGAATGTTTGAATTTCAAGCGGGCAGCTTTCTGCGTAGAGTTTACATCCCCACTCTTTGTCAGGTTGGGTTTTTCACTGGATACTTTTGTACCAGCTTTTGATACTGATGCTCTGTGTAAGAGAGGACAGAGCCGACTATACTTCCTTAGAAGGCTGGCGTCCTTCAACATCTGCAATAAGATGCTGCAGATGTTCTATCAGACGGTTGTGGTGAGCGCCCTCTTCTACGCTGTGGTGTGCTGGGGATGCAGCATTAAGAAGAAGGACGCCTCATGCCTGGACAAACTGGTGAGGAAGGCAGGTTCTATTGTAGGCATGGAGCTGGACAGTTTGACATCCGTGGCAGAGCGACGGGCGCTAAGCAGGCTCATGTCAATCATGGAGAATCCACTGCATCCACTAAACAGTGTCATCTCCAGACAGAGGAGCAGCTTCAGCGACAGACTGCTGTCACCGTCCTGCTCCACTGACAGACTGAGGAGATCGTTCCTCACCCACACTATGCGACTCTTCAATTCCACTCGCGGGGGTAAACGTTAAAATTATACAAAGTTATTGACTGTCTGTATATCTGCATTGTTATCACTCTTTAATTTAATATTGTTCTTTATCTATCTATCTATCTATCTATCTATCTATCTATCTATCTATCTATCTATCTATCTATCTATCTATCTATCTATCTATCTATCTATCTATCTATCTATCTATCTATCTATCTATCTATCTATCTATCTATCTATCTATTGTGGAGGATTGCCGGCTTCTCAGTCCGGCCCTCACCCCCAGGCCGCTAGGAGGAGCCCTCCGGACAGCATATTCATGCCCCGAGTTCCAGCAGGGCCTCATGGACTTTGTAGTGTCGTTACACAGCCTTGCTGGATACCTTGGGGGCCGCCAGGAGTCGCTGTAGGGGGGCTAGTGGGCCCTTACGTGCCCTATAACCCGGGAGTGCGTCACAGTCACGTGACTGGAGGAAACGACGTGCTCCTGGGATGAAGAAGAGGACTGTTTGCCCTGACCCGGAAGGAAACGGACTTGTGGGGTGTGCCAGGAACCACTTCCGGGTCAGGGGATATAAAAGGACTATGGGAAGCCCAGTACACTGAGCTGAGCTGGGAGGTAGGGTGGCAAGTGTCTGGGCGAGGAGGAAAGAGTTTATTATTGAGGATTATTGTGTTTATGAGTGTAGAGTGGAGGGTGCTTTGTGCACAGTATAATAATAAAAATAATAGTGATTATACTTTCACCTGGTGTTCAGAGTGGTACCTAAGGGTTCAAGAGGTGGACAAAGGGCTTATTGCTACACTATCTATCTATCTATCTATCTATCTATCTATCTATCTATCTATCTATCTATCTATCTATCTATCTATCTATCTATCTATCTATCTATCTATCTATCTATCTATCTATCTATCTATCTATCTATCTATCTATCTATCTATCTATCTATCTATCGAAAAGCCAAGCAAAATGACACCTTTTATTGGCTAACTAAAAAGATTACAATATGCAAGCTTTCGAGGCAACTTGCATATTGTAATCTTTTGAGTTAGCCAATAAAAGGTGTCATTTTGCTTGGCTTTTCTCTACATTCATTCATATCTATCTATTCCTCCTAGTACCTAATAATGTGCTGTACGACGCTAGGGGTCGCTGTCACCCATTTAACCCCAACAGACAGATACATTGAACACAGGTTAAAAGCACCAAGAAGATATTTGAGTCTTTTTCTTCCTGTTACAGTGCCTCGAAGCATCTCCACCACAATAAACAGGCAATACAACTATATTAATCACAATTATAAACACCATTCTCTCCTCTGCACCTCCCAGCAAGTTTCTGCCCTACTCTTCCCGGCTCCCGCTTGCTTGCTGGGTCTCCAGCAGTCCTTAATATAGTCCTTTACCCAGAAGTGCTTCTGTCCCTCTGACCATGGGATTTGCTAGTACTTCCAGGTCTAATGGAGAACTGGCTTTTTTCTTCAGCCCGGAAGTACTTTGGGGCTTCTGCCCTCATGACTTGGGAGTACTTCCGGGCTATGGATGAGGCATAGCTCCTCTGGTCCTCTCACAGCTCCTCTTGGCGACAGGCCGGAAGTCATTCAGCTCACTAGGATGTAATACCTTTGGGACTGGGGTGATGCAAGATGTTTTTCAAAGCCTCGGGACTCTCCCCTGTTCCAGGCTCAGGTTGAAGATGCGCTGTAGAGGACTCCCCAGCTCCAATGCACAGGCCTTTATTATTTATTTATTTGTGTCAGGTAGAATGCCTAGATGGGGCGGCACGGTGGCGCAGTGGGTAGCGCTGCTGCCTCGCAGTTGGGAGACCTAGGGACCTGGGTTCGCTTCCCGGGTCTTCCCTGCGTGGAGTTTGCATGTTCTACCCGTGTCTGCGTGGGTTTCCTCCCACAGTCCAAAGACATGCAGGTTAGGTGGACTGGTGATTCTAAATTGGCCCTAGTGTGTGCTTGGTGTGTGGGTGTGTTTGTGTGTGTCCTGCGGTGGGTTGGCACCCTGCCCGGGATTGGTTCCTGCCTTGTGCCCTGTGTTGGCTGGGATTGGCTCCAGCAGACCCACGTGACCCTGTGTTCGGATTCAGCGGGTTGGAAAATGGATGGATGGAGAATGCCTAGATGGGGCTGGGTGGTCTCGTGGCCTCAGAACACCTGCAGATTTTATTTTTTTCTCCAGCCGTCTGGAGTTTTTCTTTGTTTTTTCTGTCCTCCCTGGCCATCGGACCTTACTTTTATTCTATGTTAATTAGTGTTCCTTAATTCTATATTCATATTTATCTTTCTTCATCATGTAAAGCACTTTGAGCTCCATCATGCTATGGAAATAAATGTTGTTGTTGTTGTTGTCTTTGTGGGTATTGCTGTTCTCTCTGTAATTTATTGTTATTTCTTTAAGGATTATGATTAAGGTTTGTGTTTTAGGACTTGGTTTTTCCATTTCCTCTATTCAGACTAAGCATTTTCCAAATGGGGCATTGGTTACGGTGAACGTAATAAGGCATTTTCACTGCTCTTCTTATTATATATTTGTTATTCTCACATATATACAGTTAAGTCAACATTTATGTCATTAATGTTTGCTTACGAACAAATCTCAGCACCTTTAAGCTTTCAATAATAAAAGCAATTCCATGCGCTACAGATGAGTTTAAGTTACATTCTGAGATGTCTCAGATATTTTCCAGATTTATATGATTAACTTAGTAAATGATGCAGAAAAGGAGGTCCCATGCATTACTCTCCGTCATGCTGTGTGCTGCACTGAATAAACAGTAATTGCCCATAAATCTTCCTGACGTTCCAATGTAACTACTAACGGAAACAAATCTGTTCCTCCACTTTCTTCAATATACTGATTCATCATGTGCTAATTTCGTTCTAATTTAAAAAATGATTTCTGCTGCTCAGATTGTCAAATTTCACATAGTTAAAACGTATACATCTGAGCATTTTTAACTGTGCGTGTGCCACTTCCAAACAGTCGATCTACACACAGTATAAAGAAATAATCAAAATAAATTCTGCACTAACCCACAGGAAAATGATATTGCCCCAAGGTTGATCTTTGATGGCTCATGAGACTTAAAAGAGATTCTCATTTATATTTAATTTAAGAATCAACTTTGTCACAGATGTTTCTCCTAACATTCTTTAGGAGCAGAGGACCCCAACTCCAGTCCTGGAGGGCCGGCAGTGGCTACAAGGTTTCATTCTCACCCTTTTCTTAATTGGTGACCAGTTTTTGCTGCTAATTAACTCCTTTTCTTTTCATTTGAATTGACTTGTTTTGTAAGGGTTGTTCCCCTGAATTTCTTCATCCTTCTTCTGAATTGTTTTGTTTCTTTCCTTAAAGAGAAATGAAATGTGAAGTGAGGGAGCCAACAGAAGGCCATCTCAGTCAGGGCCTCAAACTCCAACCAATTTCATTCCAACCAGTTGCTTAACTCTTTGAGGGCTTAATATCTTTTCCAAAAAAATCAGTTTTCTGAAAAGCACACAAAGCATTCATTTCACACATAAATCAACATAAAATGTCTGTTGCTATGTGCTGTGTCTGCTGTTGGCACATGTTTGGCATCTCTGGCGGCAGTGGTGCCACAATGGTCAGCAGGAATGCACAGTGGGCTGTGGCTGCCTGGCTGTCTTCGCACAGCAGGTGGCGACAGAGGCAGTCTTAGTGTGACGGAATCTGGTTTGTACCAGTTGTCTTCATAAGTGGTGGTCCTCCCAGGCGAACGCTGCCATAGGTGCATCAGCTACACGAAAGTGTTCAGCACCACGATCAGCTGGAGGCCAGTCAGACGATGCTGATACCTCACTTTCATTTTCAATATCCATCTCCAGATCACCTGCATCAAACTCGGAGTCTGACGAGTCAGAGTCCTATTCGACGAAATTACGTGAAACGTCCATGGAGTATTTTGCTTTTGTACATTCGCTTTGGCCAGATGTTGATGCCATTTTAGAGGTTGTTTGCTCTTTGCTACTCAAACACGTGCAGGGAATCGAAGTCAAACCAACAAAGCTATGTAACTGTCCTTCTAGCAAAGAGAGTCGAACTAAAATGTAAGGGCGAGTTTTGTCACAATTTACAGCTGATTATTGTCCTCTATCCCTGAATTTTGATTAAAAGTCGACCTCAGCCCTGAAAGAGTTAATTAGGAGCCGATTCTTGTCGTTCATTAAACCCGTTCTTTAATTCCATGGCTTGTTGCTGCTCTCATTGTGCAATAGCAGACATTTCTGAATTTGATTTTCTCGTTTCTAAGAGAGAGAGATAGAATAGGGGCACACGCTGAGACAGCACATTGCTGCACCCACCACATGACAAACCAACTCAGGATCCCAGATTAGAACCCAAATTCAGATGGATAGATAGATAGATAGATAGATAGATAGATAGATAGATAGATAGATAGATAGATAGATAGATAGATAGATAGATAGATAGGAAAGGCACTATACGATAGATAGATAGATAGATAGATAGATAGATAGATAGATAGATAGATAGATAGATAGATAGATAGATAGATAGATAGATAGATAGATAGATAGATAGATAGATAGATAGATAGATAGATAGATATGAAAGGCACTATAAGATAGATAGATAGATAGATAGATAGATAGATAGATAGATAGATAGATAGATAGATAGATAGATAGATAGATAGATAGATAGATAGATAGATAGATATGAAAGGCACTATAAGATAGATAGATAGATAGATAGATAGATAGATAGATAGATAGATAGATAGATAGATAGATAGATAGATAGATAGATAGATAGATAGATAGATAGATAGATATCAAAGGCACTATAAGATAGACAGATGGATAGATATGAAAGGCACTATAAGATAGACAGATGGATAGATATGAAAGGCACTATAAGATAGACAGATGGATAGATATGAAAGGCACTATAAGATAGATAGATAGATAGATAGATAGATAGATAGATAGATAGATAGATAGATAGATAGATAGATAGATAGATAGATAGATAGATAGATAGATAGATATGAAAGGCACTATAAGATAGATAGATAGATATGAAAGGCACTATAAGATAGACAGATGGATAGATATGAAAGGCACTATAAGATAGATAGATGGATAGATAGATATGAAAGGCACTATTAGATAGATAGATAGATAGATAGATAGATAGATAGATAGATAGATAGATAGATAGATAGATAGATAGATAGATATGAAAGGCACTATAAGATAGATAGATAGATAGATAGATAGATAGATAGATAGATAGATAGATAGATAGATAGATAGATAGACAGATAGATAGATAGATAGATAGATATGAAAGGCACTATAAGATAGATAGATAGATAGATAGATAGATAGATAGATAGATAGATAGATAGATAGATAGATATGAAAGGCACTATAAGATAGATAGATAGATAGATAGATAGATAGATAGATAGATAGATAGATAGATAGATAGATAGATAGATAGATAGATAGATAGATAGATAGATAGATAGATATGAAAGGCACTATAAGATAGATAGATAGATAGATAGATAGATAGATAGATAGATAGATAGATAGATAGATAGATAGATATCAAAGGCACTATAAGATAGACAGATGGATAGATATGAAAGGCACTATAAGATAGACAGATGGATAGATATGAAAGGCACTATAAGATAGACAGATGGATAGATATGAAAGGCACTATAAGATAGATAGATAGATAGATAGATAGATAGATATGAAAGGCACTATAAGATAGATAGATAGATAGATAGATATGAAAGGCACTATAAGATAGACAGATGGATAGATATGAAAGGCACTATAAGATAGATAGATGGATAGATAGATATGAAAGGCACTATTAGATAGATAGATAGATAGATAGATAGATAGATAGATAGATAGATAGATAGATAGATAGATAGATAGATAGATAGATAGATAGATATGAAAGGCACTATAAGATAGATAGATAGATAGATAGATAGATAGATAGATAGATAGATAGATAGATAGATAGATAGATAGATATGAAAGGCACTATAAGATAGATAGATAGATAGATAGATAGATAGATAGATAGATAGATAGATAGATAGATAGATAGATAGATAGATAGATAGATAGATAGATAGATAGATAGATAGATATGAAAGGCACTATAAGATAGATAGATAGATAGATAGATAGATAGATAGATAGATAGATAGATAGATAGATAGATAGATAGATAGATAGATAGATAGATAGATAGATAGATAGATATGAAAGGCACTATTAGATAGATAGATAGATAGATAGATAGATAGATAGATAGATAGATAGATAGATAGATAGATAGATAGATAGATAGATAGATAGATAGATAGATAGATAGATAGATAGATAGATAGATTATTAATCCCTAGGGGAAATTCACATACTCCAGCAGCAGCATACTGATAAAGAAAATATTAAATTAAATGGAACCAGTGTGAGGTTTTCTATGGTGGCCGGAATGCCAATTCTACCAACCCCAAGGTTTTTCCGTGCAGGTTAGAGGGCCTACATGCAGGGCTGGATGTAGATTAATGTCATACCCAGGACGGAGCAATTGCAGGTTAAGGGCCTTGCTCAAGGGTCCAACGAAATAGAGTCACTTTTGGCGTTTATGGGATTCAAACCAGCAACCTTCTGATTGCCAGTGCAAATCCCGAGCCTCATAGCCACCAGTCTGCACTAAGCACTGTTAAATGTTAATGTTAAAATGTTTTGGGGATCTGAGCAGATCAGCATTCCTGAGGCCTTCATCTTTCTTTATTTTCAGATATAGTGTGATGGCGTGGAAGAAGGACGCCGAGGAAGACAGAAGTGCAATTAATCAATGTTAGTTTATTAAAGAATTAATAAACAGGTGAGTAGTGTGGATCTTTCTGCTTGCAAGTCAGATAAAACTCTCACCTCCCCATCTTCAGGCTGCTTATATAGTTTTTTACCTCTCTGTGCCCTTTTCCAAAATACTTTTCCACTTGCTTCAGTGTTTCCTCTTTTTGCAAGCTTTTTTGTATGTCATCACATTTTTATTTTTATTCTTAGGCATAGAACATTCTTTTGTTAATGGTTGCTTTTAGGAAATGACAAAACATTCTTTTGTTAACAGTTGTTGTCACCCTGCTCTAAATATCCTTGCTTGCACACACACTTATATTACTCAATTGCTCATATCAGTGTTTCAATATCAGTTGTGACAGATGGTTGAGGTGTTGGCGCAGGCAGGATGCCTGGAAGGTGGAAGGACCAGGAGAGGACCAATTCCTCCACTGAGACACGAGAGGGCACCCTGGTTCCCAGGTGGGCCACACGTTCAGATGCTGGGGAGCTCCACCCAGTTAGGGCACGTGGCCATGGACTGCAGAGAATGCTGCTGGGCCAGGAGGCAAATGCATCCAGTGTGCTTCCGGGTGCTGTGGCTGATGTGCTGCAGGAAGATCGTCAAGAAGCACCTGGAGCACATAAAAGGGCACAGTCGAGGAGCCGGAGTTGGGAGGGTAGCGAGACGAAGCTTACAAGAGAGGGGTGGAGGCAGCAAGCAAAGAATAGAGAGAAGGAAGGACTGTGAGTTTGGTGCACTGTATTTAATTAAAGAGAATAAAACATATGTGTATTTTGGACATAAGCTGTCTGGGTGTCTGTCCATGTCGAGGCTGGTTCCCACACAGTACATTAGTAATATATATATTGTAGCATTGTATTGTATATTGTAGCTTCCACAATGGTCACAGTTTGCTGGTCCTGTTTTGGCTCATTTTATATCTCATTATTGTTTGACTGCTAATCAAGGAAAAAGAAACAATTAAGGGGTCTAAGTCTATTAAAAATAATTCAAAAGAAGTTAATTAGCAGCAAAAATTAAGAAAATGGTTAGAATGAAAACCTGCAGCCGCTGCAGCACTCCAGGACCCCTGCTTAGGTGAAATAGCTTTACAGTAGACAAAAGGAGACATGAGGTACGACTTAAGTAAAAAGAGTCAAAATTGAGAATGTGGTTTGAAAAACCTGGTACATTTTGTGAAATCTCTTTCTAATGTTGTTTTTCAATACTTCATATTTTACCTATTATTGGACGGATGCCTTCTATCCAAGGTGATTTAGAACATCGGGGATCTGATTGGTTGCATTTCTTTTGTTTATCCAATAGGAGTACAGGCAGGTGAAGCGACTTGCTCACAGGTACTTGGTGTTAGAAGTGGGATCTAAACACATAACCTCAGGGCTTGAAGTCTAATGCCATACTGCCTTCCTTTTTTCCAGAATGACTATGAGCTTTGGAGCACAACAATATAAAATAGACCAAGCTAATAGTATTATCTTGCATCACTCCAGTCCCAAAGGTATCACATCCTAGTGAGCTGAATGACTTCCGGCCTGTCACTCTGATGTCGCATGTGATGAAGACCATGGAGCGGCTGCTGCTTCACCACCTGAGGCCACAGGTCCGTCACGCCCTCGACCCTCTGCAGTTCGCATACTAGGAGAAGGTGGGAGTGGAGGCATCATCTACATGCTACACCAATCCCTCTCCCACTTAGACAGAGGCAGTGGTGCTGTAAGAATTATGTTTCTGGACTTCTCTAGCGCCTTCAACACCATCCAACCTCTACTCCTCAGGGACAAGCTGTCAGAGATGGGAGTAGATTCATACCTGGTGACATGGATCGTAGACTATCTTACAGACAGACCTCAGAATGTGCGTCTCAAGGAACTGCAGGTTTGACATTATGGTCAGCAGCACAGAAGTGCCGCAGGGGACTGTACTTTCTCCGGTCCTGTTCAGCCTATATACATCGGACTTCCAAATCAACTCGGTGTCCTGCCACGTGCAAAAGTTCGCTGATGACACTGCTATCGTGGGTTGCATCAGGAGTGGGCAGGAGGAGGAGTATAGGGACCTAATCAAGGACTTTGTTAAATGGTGTGACTCAAACCCACCTACACCTGAACACCAGCAAAACCAAGGAGTTGGTGGTGGATTTTAGGAGGCCCAGACCCCTCATGGACCCCGTGATCATCAGAGATGACTGTGTGCAGAGGGTGCAGACCTATAAATACCTGGGAGTGCAGCTGGATAATAAATTGGACTGGACTGCCAATACTGATGCGCTGTGTAAGAAAGGACAGAGTTGACTATACTTCCTTAGAAGGCTGGTGTCCTTCAACATCAGCAATAAGATGCTGCAGATGTTCTATCAGACAGTGAATGAATGAATTAATGAATGGATAATAATTCATTAATCAATCCATTTTCTAACACACTTCATCTTAAACAGTGTCATGAGCTATAATACAGTAGAATAGAATAGAATAGAATAGAATAGAATAGAATATATGTTTAAATTTAGGATGCAAAACACTTTTGAAAATATACTTATTTTCTATAGCTTTCTCTCCACTGACTTCCTTTTAAGAAATTTCTTTCACCAAAGCAAATAAATAAATAAAAACAGCAGGAGATGTATTTCAGATGTACATTATCTTAGCCCAGCAGCTCACACCTATCCTAGTCATGTCTTTTTACTCATTGTCAAACACATTGAATAAGCCTGTGGTTGGCATGTGCAATAAACCCTTTCTGAAGACAGTGAACCAATTCACCTAAATACAATAAAAAAGGGGAAAAAATCAATATAAAAAGCCCATTTAGAAAAACTAGATAGAAACCCTCTAAACATAGGTTATTTATACTTCCTCCCTTAGGTCTTTGAATCTCAGTAACACAAGAGAAGAAAACCAATAAATCTGCGAGTTTTCCTCTTGCTTATTCACTGGGCTATGCTTGCAGTCCAAATAACACTTTACACACTCAAGTAGCTGTCACTATGAAGGCCGGCTCACTAACTGACATTTTTTCCCACCTCTTTTCTGCCTCTTGAATATAACACCATCTTCATAGTGATGGATGAAATACCACCTCATTCACAATTCAGTTAATCTCATAACATAGATAGATAGATAGATAGATAGATAGATAGATAGATAGATAGATAGATAGATAGATAGATAGATAGATAGATAGATAGATAGATAGATAGATAGATAGATAGATAGATAGATAGATAGATAGATAGGGAAGGCACTATATAAGATAGATAGATAGATAGATAGATAGATAGATAGATAGATAGATAGATAGATAGATAGATAGATAGATAGATAGATAGATAGATAGATAGATAGGGAAGGCACGATAGATAGATAGATAGATAGATAGATAGATAGATAGATAGATAGATAGATAGATAGATAGATAGATAGATAGATAGATAGGGAAGGCACTATATAAGATAGATAGATAGATAGATAGATAGATAGATAGATAGATAGATAGATAGATAGATAGATAGATAGATAGATAGATAGATAGATAGATAGATAGATAGATAGGAAAGGCACTATTAGATAGATAGATAGATAGATAGATAGATAGATAGATAGATAGATAGATAGATAGATAGATAGATAGATAGATAGATAGATAATTTTTAAAAGTACTTTATTGAACCAAAAAAAAAGAACAAGGACAAACATCAATATATTAAAAGTACACATATAACAAACATATTATAAATAACCAATACAAAGAAATAAACAGTAAAAAAATATTCAATCCCTATTAACCCCGTGTAACCCCATACACAGTTATCATATAATATTGTATATTTTCCTCATCTCTCCCCAGTGTCCTTTTCATTTAAGTTCATAAAAGATAAAACAATGGCCCAGTCAGCCCCAATTCCCAGTATTGTTCACACAGAATCACTTGCTACAAATAACTTCAATATTTACAATTGACCGGCAGTGAGTTATAAGTTGATTTTCAGTTCTCCCTCCTCTATAGCACACAGTACCCCATTTTTACACCACACATCCTCAAAAATGTCCATTTTGTGCATTAGTTTATAGTAAGTAAACTCCAGTGTGATCCTTGAATGAATATTCAGCCTAAACAGTAACTGGATGTCCACAGTTCCTTTCCCACACTGTTTGTTTTTCCTACTTTTTAAAATTGCTAGTTTTGCTTCACCCAACAAAAAGTTCATCAATTGTGTCCTGTGCCTGTTGTTCTTATTATAAGCGGCACCATAAATAAACATCACAAAATTAAAATCTGATCTTAGTTTTTTACACAAATCAGTTAAAAACTTGAAGAAAATTCCCAATCGTGCGCATGATGCAAACATATGAAAAACGGTTTCCCTTTGCCCACAAAAATCACATTTGTCATCCTCTGTGAGTCTGATTCTTTTTAAAAAGGAGTTTGTGGCTATGATGCCATGCCCAATCCTCCATTGTAGGTCGGCTGTCCTTTTGTTGCTTGGAGGCTTGTACAGCTCCCTCCAGGCCGGCACCCTCCCACCTACTGCCCCTAAGATAGATAGATAGATAGATAGATAGATAGATAGATAGATAGATAGATAGATAGATAGATAGATAGATAGATAGATAGATAGATAGATAGATAGATAGATAGATAGATAGATAGATAGAAATGAAAGGCACTATATTATAGATAGATAGATAGATAGATAGATAGATAGATAGATAGATAGATAGATAGATAGATAGATAGATAGATAGATAGATAGATAGATAGATAGATAGATAGGAAAGGCACTATACGATAGATAGATAGATAGATAGATAGATAGATAGATAGATAGATAGATAGATAGATAGATAGATAGATAGATAGAAATGAAAGGCACTATATTATAGATAGATAGATAGATAGATAGATAGATAGATAGATAGATAGATAGATAGATAGATAGATAGATAGATAGATAGATAGATAGATAGATAGATAGATAGATAGATAGATAGGAAAGGCACTAGATAGATAGATAGATAGATAGATAGATAGATAGATAGATAGATAGATAGATAGATAGATAGATAGATAGATAGATAGATAGATAGATAGATAGATAGATAGATAGGAAAGGCACTAGATAATAGATAGATAGATAGATAGATAGATAGATAGATAGATAGATAGATAGATAGATAGATAGATAGATAGATAGATAGATAGATAGATAGATAGATAGATAGATAGATAGATAGATAGATAGATAGATAGATAGATTATTACTTTGTGGCATATGTGCCTTATGCATTAGTTTCAGCATTTCAAACATTCATTTGTCATCTTTCTCCTGTCATAATCACATTTTGGCCTGAGATTTGGCCATTAGCACTATTAACTTTGATATTAAAGTTAGAGTTTCCGAATGCTTTGCAGGGCAATTCGAATGTTGTCTCATTTTGGCCATTCTATATTGGTCTTTGTAGCCCAATAGACAAGTAGCCATCAGATATTTCGTGTAAAAGCAGACCTTTTCTTCTCCAGAATGACTCTCAATGGTTCATGGCTGGAGTGTGTGTCTACTTCAGGGAGTGCAGCCCTGTTATGGTTAGGTGTCCCATCCAGAGCTTGGTCCTGGCTTATGCTTGTCACTCTTGTTTCCTACAACCCTGAGACTGAAAGGACAGATTTTAAAATGAAGAGAATGACTGTTGCAACAAGCAGAAGTGTTTAACAGGAAGAACTGCAGAGTCTCCAGAATCTATATTGTATGTTGATGCAGAAGACAATTGAAATAAAAATCAAGGACTATATATTTCAGTGAAGTGGAGGATGTCACAAGATGATAAAAACAGGAATCAAATAACTATTTTTGATGTGTGTCTCTTTATATTGATCCATCATCGCGATTCAGGTTTCCTTTTCTTTCAGGGACTCAAAGCCCGCTGACCTTCACAAGCCCACGTGTAGATTTTTCTCTAATATCATTAAAAAGCTGAAGCTAGATATAGTACAGCTTAGACAAGAATACAAAACAAAAACGCTGTGAGCAACTTTTGTTTGCCAGTCACTGATCATACGGCAATAAATCCATTAAGTGCCAGAAGCACAGTCTACTTTTTACAATTTGTGGCTTTTTGAATGAAATAAGTAGTATCTGTTGCATATGAGAAGAAAAAATCGGCCTCTTCTAGTTTTATGTGTGATATGACATGAAGTAAAAGAAACATGTACTTTTCATATTCTATTTGATGTCTCCAAAATCAATATATATTTTGGCAGAGCAAGTAAAAACAGTTGAGTAAAAGAGCAGCGGATGATCACGTCTTGCCTGAAGCCCCCCGTGACATTAAGAATGCATGAGCCCACTCAGAGACACAACGGATCTCCTTTTAGACTCGTCTCCCTCTCCTCATAATTCTGCACTAAGGGCTCTACATGCTGCGGATCTCATGAAATTCTGTTTGTTAGATTAGGTTGCATCTCATATTTATAATTAACTGAGAATAATATTTTTCAGCAATTCAACAAAATGGACACCATGACATTTTATAATTTTAATTGTATTTATGTTTGTTCTTATTTGTTTTGTTTTTTTTGCCATTTGGATGTTTTGTAGTTAATTTTGATAACTGTCGCCAGGCGTTTGTGTTGTAGATTCTCTGGAGCGCTTTCGCTATATTTTTATCATTTTTGTTTATGTTTATTAATTCTGAGGTGTTTTCCGTGACTATAACCGTCATTACAGGGTACAGTATGAAGCCAAAAATGACAAAACCGGAGCTATTTGAGGTTGATGGACATCTCATTCCCAAATTATGGACATTATTATAGAGTTGCTCCCTCTTTGTGGCTTCTTGTCCCCAACTCTTCTTTCCACATGGTGTTGGAGTGTGTCTGTGGGAATTTCTGCCCGTTCATCCAAAAGGATCATTCATGAAGTCAAGTACTGATGTCAGACATTGTGTTGTGTAGCACCAGGAGGTGGAGAGGAAGATGGGAAAATGGAGAGAAGGTTTAGAAGATAGAAGACTGAAGATAAATAGGAAGAAAACAGAATATGTGAGGTTTAATGAGCATCAGGATTCAGATGTTAGCACTTACAGGGGGAGCTATTGAAAAGTGTGGATACATGTAAATGTCTCATATCTGTGGTAGCCCAAGATGAAGAATCACATGCAGAGATAACCCACAGAGTGCAGTGTGGATGGAACAATTGGAAGAAGGTTTCAAGAGTGTTGTGTGATTGAAGAGTTCATGCAAAGGTTAAAGGTCAGGTTTTTAAGACAGTTGTATGACCAGCAATGATGGATGGAGCTGAGACATGGGCAGTGAAGGGAGTGCAGGTGAAGAAGATGGATGTGGCAGAAATGAGAATGTGGAGATGGAGGTGTGGAGTTACAAAAAAGGACAGAAGAAGAAATGAGACCATCAGAGGAACAACAAAAGTGGGAGAGACATCTAAGAAAGTACATGGAAGTAGGGTTGAGTGGTGATGAGGAGAGACAAGGAGTATATGGGCAAAAAAGTAATGGGAGTGGAAGTCCATGGGAAAAGAAAGTGAGGGAGGCTGCAATGGAGGTGGGTGGATAAAGTAAAAGAAGATTTGAAGGAGACTGGGGAGAAAGTGCAGGACCAAGCCAAATGGAGAAGGTTGATCAGGCATATTGACACCAAATGTCCCTAGTGCTAGGTTGATTTTTGGTTTCTTGACTTCCACTTATGTCCTTGTCATTTGGTTTTTGTCTTGAAAATTGCCTTGCGTATTCTCGATCCAGTTTGACTTCCTGGTGTTGACCACCAGATCCCCAAAGCCTGGACACAACAGCCACCAAGCCCAGTTTTGCTGCACAACACATGTTTATTTAAGTGGAGAAGTGCTTTTCCCCACAGCAGCCCAGTATAAAGCACGAAACGCTCAAGAAAACACAGTCCTTCTCTCTTCCTCTCTCTTTGTCTCTCTTCAGTCTCGTTAGCCTCCACTGCTCCTTGCAAGCTTTGTTCACCTCTTCCCAAATCTATCTTGCCGCTGTGAGGCCCACAAGTCCTCTTATATCAGCGTTTCTCAACCTTTAAGTATTTGCGACACGAGTTTTCATAACAGTTTAAATCACGCCGCCCTAAGGTTTTTTTGAAAGGAGCCCACTAATACCAATTTGTTCTTTTTTAAGTAATGATATATCATAGATGCATAGTTTATTATACCTACTCAATTTTTATCCACATTTATCTAACTCTATATTTATTTTTCTAGTATCAGAATGTAGTTTAAGTTAATTTGTTTTGGTTTCAATAGATGTATTTTTCATATTTTCAATTCTTGTTTTCTTTTTTTCACATCTTCGTGCCCCCCTTTTTGTTACTTCGTGCCCCTCTAGGGGGGCCCGCCCCACAGATTGAGAACCACTGTCTTATATTGACCATCCCAGAAGTGATCCTATTCTTCCGTCCACATGGTCTGTAAGCACTTCCAGGTAAGGCAGACATCCCTTGCCATACATCTCCTCAGTATTTGTGGCACACCCTGGTGGCACCCACGGTACACAACAGGGCTGAGGTAAAGCATTTCCAAATCCCATGATGTCCTGTGGGTGGCACGGTGGCGCAGTGGATAGCACTGCTGCCTCGCAGTTGGGAGACCTGGGGACCTAGGTTCGCTTCCCGGGTCCTCCCTGCGTGTAGTTTGCATGTTCTCCCCGTGTCTGCGTGGGTTTCCTCCGGGCGCTCCGGTTTCCTCCCACAGTCCAAAGACATGCAGGCCAGGTGGATTGGTGATTCAAAATTGGCCCTAGTGTGTGCTTGGTGTGTGGATGTGTTTGTGTGTGTCCTGCGGTGGGTTGGCACCCTGCCCGGGATTGTTTCCTGCCTTGTTGGCTGGGATTGGCTCCAGCAGACCCCCGTGACCCTGTGTTCGGATTCAGTGGGTTGGAAAATGGATGGATGGATGGATTATGTCCTGTGGGAACAGCCCAGGAGAGCTGCCATCTAGCGATCTAGGGGAGATAGTGCCCTAAGGATGCCACCTTCCCCTAGCCTTTCGTCTCTTGGACGTCCCCGGCTGGGTTGGGCTGCCGGCCGTTTCTTACACTGGTTATGACTTTGTTGTCTCTTCCCTGACGACATCTTTTATCACTTTAACATCTCCTGGGGCCTCATGCATAACGCCGTGCGTAGAATTCGCACTATAACATGATGTAAGCACAAAAGCCGAAATGTGCTTACGCACAGAAAAATTCAGATGCAGGAATCTGTGCGTTCGCCAACTTCCGCGTTCTTCCGCTACATAAATCCTGCTCAGCATGGAAATAAACGCACGTGCACGCACTTGCTGTCTCGCCCCAACTCCTCCCAGAATTACGCCTCTTTGAATGTGCAAATCAATATAAATAGCCCTTAAGCCCAGCATTCTGTGAAAAGGCAATGGCAAAAGTACAAGGAAAAATAGAAGAAATTCAGCAAATACCAAATGGAGGCGAAGAAAAACGTACTATTTGTTGGTTTAAACAGTTATATAAGCAACAAAAGGAAGTTGATCGAGTGACATAGCGTGTCGGAGAAACTCGAAAGCTCAAGTTCACAAAGTTGCACAGTGCCCTAAATAAAAAAGTTGTCACATATCATAGTCGGTGTGAAAAGGCGACTCGTAGCCCATCGTCTGAGTGTCATTTGAAAGCTTATTAGGGTACAGTGGAAAAAAAAGGCACACAGTGTGAAAAAAGCATGAAATGTCAACTTTAATCTTGAAATTTTCACTTTAATCACATAGTTTATTTTGTCATTAAAATAGAACATCATAAACTTCATCTTAAAATCGTTTAATTTACTAGTTTCTCAAATCCCTTCGTAACTAAAGTAGCACGTTAAATGCTTTGTTGTGTATTTGATCTTATATGTGCTCTATGTGTGTGCTCTTCCTCCGACAGGACACAGAATCCATTACGTTCGTAATATTACAGCTCTCTGAGTAATTCAAATACTGAGAAGTATACGTGATATCATTTTCATGATGATATGTGTTAAAGCATGTTATTAAACATGGGAACACGGTGGTGCAGTGATTGTTCATGTCTTACAGCAAGAGGCTTGCTGCACCATGCGCGACCTTGAATGAAATGCTTTATTACAGAAGTACTGTCTTTTTCAAACGTACTAACCTCCAATTCCTGTCCTTACTTTTCTTTCTCCAAATACCCAATCGCCACACAATCAGCTCTGTAATAGACGTTAAGCCATCTGTAAGCTTAGAACGCCGATTTTTCAAAACTTTTAAGAACATCGAAATATCTTCGTAATGTTTAATTATTCTCTCCATCTATCCTTCCAGTGTCACGCCAGCCACAGCATGAAAACAGAGCGAGGCAGGAACAAACCGTGAACGGAGCTCAAGCTCACTAGCACTGCGGCACCGTGTAGTTAAAGTTAAAGTTTTATCTGTATAATATAATCAACATATTTTGCTGCATTTCATCTTAAAAATGATATCGTCATCATATGTAAATACGCGCTTTATAAAGTGGCTCAGGTTGTGCAATATTATAACTGTATCATAAGTACAATTACCTCACGGTAACTTTCAAGTACAAACAGTTCTACAAGGAGCACTTGATGGACTGATTGAGTGCGTGTATAGTTCTTGGGATGAAACTGTTTGTGAACCGCGAGGTCCGAACAGGAAAGGCTATGAAGCGTTGGTCGGATGAGAGCAGTTCAAATAGACAGCATGGCTGAGGCAGCCTGTGCTTGATGCTGTATACCGATAATTCTCTTTCCAATCAGCTGCTGTAGATCTGTGATTCACAATCAGATACAGTGATATAAATACTCCGAGTGGTGCAGTGCGAGTAATATGGAAAAAGATGATCCGCTGTGGCAACCCCTAACGGAAGCAGCTGACAGAAGAAGAAGAAGGTGCAGTGAGTGTAACAACGCTAAAGCAGTTATGGTATTTAGAATAGTTTGACCATTCTGTGGACCATTATATTGTTACAGGTTAATTACAATGAAATGCATTAAATTTATAAACGATATGCGGTTAATTTCAGTGTATTTGATAAAGCCGCCGTCGTGGATGTGGATCTAAGAAAGGGTAACCACACAGTAACAGTAGCACTGCTTTGACGCTGGGTGCCGCCAGTCTGCAAAACCTAGAGGAGAACTTGCGTACGACAGGGTATGCGATACCATGGAAAAGTGCGTGGCTTTACGGCAAGTGTAGGTTTTATACATAGAGATTTGAACGTGGAAATGTTCTTACGCAACATTTCTGTGCGTACGCACCATTTATACATGAGGCCCCTGATCTTTTATTACTTGCAATAATTCTCCATTTGATTGTCCCTTAGCAGTCTGACAGTTGATTACCTTTTTGGTCCTGACTAGGGTTACTAGTTGTCCAGCAAAAAGAGGACATGTCCTCCTTTTTGGCATTGTGTCCCCCATCCAGCAAGCATTACCTAAAAAAGGTGAAAATGTCCAGCTTTCATCAATCACTGACTTGACCATGTAATTGGTTGAATTCGCATGATATCATCTCTACGTTTTACATACTGTAAATCATCTATGTTTTATCGAAAAGAAAACGACCCACTTCGAAATTTTGTGTTGTCCGTACTTGTGATACGAATATGCAGTAGTCTTTAATCTAGAAATGTCATCCAGCTGTACCACTAACAAGTGGAAATGCAAATTCTCGGATGATTGGTGAAGGACGCACCGAAAACGAAAGAAAGTGGTTTGTGATTCTTACGTGTCCATTGCAAACAAGGGTACCACGGATTTAGAATGACATGTTACCAGCGAAAAACACAGAAACATGGTATACTTTCAAAGTTATGCAAATTAAGCCATTACTCAGAGCTGCTAAACATTCGCGAATTTTCCTTTTGTATGCCTGGGCACAAATGCCAGCGTTGAAAGAACATTTTCCTTGATTAACGCACAGTGGACAAAAGAAAGAAAGAAATAGACTGTTGGCTCTGTCAGAGGATTATTTTAAGAACATTACTTGTCTGGAGTTCCACGCCTATATTGCTGGGAACGATGAACTGCTGCTAAAAATCACCTCATCTGAAAAATATGAAACTGCATAGTTATACTATAACTTTAAATTTTGATGACACTTTTTGTGACCTGTCCGATTACCGTATATAAACGCATTTAAGTTGTCTCGCGTATAAGTCGGGGCTTGATTTTACCTTATCCATCCATCCGTTATCCAACCCGCAGTATAATTTCTGGTATTTTATAATGTCGTTGTATAAGTAGAATGTGGAAAACTCACGCTATTGGTCCAAGAGATTATGATATGCCAACACCCACCTGAGAGAGCAACCACGGAGCACATGGCCTTTTTTTCCCCTATGTATTGTGCCTACGTGACCACACAGTAATACCCGAACTATTCCAAAGCGACGTTTGCAGTGATTTGTGTTTTTTTGTATCTCACTCCCTCATACACTTTTATCGTAAGAGCATCCCTTATCTATGATCAGTTTTGTGTATGAATGAGTTCAAATGAGCGCGTTCATTGAACAAGCTCAATTTTCTAAGAACGATGAACTTAACGTAACATATTTGCAAGTGAAGAACTTGAACGTGAGCGAGTTCAGTTTTCGGTGACATTCTGGATCTGGTTTACATCCAGATCAAACGTTTTGGCTTACCCTGTAATGTAAGGATGGAGCCAAAGCAGAATACGGTATTCGGATATGCACAAATAGTTGATTTTTATAAGTATTTATTTTGTACAAATTTTTTGCCATTTATTTGTATTTGAAAAAATAACGTCAAATCAAATAGGTACTGTCTGTGCTTAAGCTGTACCCCCCTCTGACACAAACACGTGGTGAAGCTCCGCTTTCACTTTTAGGTAAACTTTGTACTTCGTGAGAGAGAGAGAGAGATTAGGAGCAGGCGCTGATACAGCGCATTGCCGCACCCAACACACGACAAAGCAACTCAGGATCCCAGATGAGGACCCGAGTGCAGCCAATGGGTGACACCTCAGCACCACACAAGTTTAGATAGAGTGGAACAGTGTGAGGTTTTTTATGGTGGCTGGAGTGCCAATTCTGCCACCAACCCTCAGATTTTTCCCTGTAGGTTGGAAGGCCTTCATGCAGGGCTGGATGCAGATTAACGTCATACTGAGGACGGAGCAATTGCAGGTTAAGGGCCTTGCTCAAGGGCCCAACGAAATAGAGTCACTTTTGGCATTTGCGGGATTCAAACCTTCCGATTGCCAGTGCAAATCCTGAGCCTCAGAACCACCACTCCACCTTTGTGAGGCCACTTTATATTTTTCCCCGTTAGACATGCAATGTGTGACGCGAATTTTGACCAATGGGGTAATATGACCGGCAGCGTAATCGGTTAGTTCACCCACATGCTGGTTCCACAGTCACCATTTGTGTCACATGGTTGGAAAAAGAGAGGTAATTTATATGAATATTTCCATCTATTTAATTTCTTTTTTGACAGGGAGGATATTAGCATACTGTATATGGTCATACGTTTTTGTTGTGGGGTATAACTCAAAAAGTGCATTTAAATAAAAAAAGTCTTCATAATTATTGTATTTTATTCAAAAACACTGTAATAGCCTAATATAAGGCATGCAAAATTGAAAAAAGCAAACTCATGGGTCATTTATTCTCACTCCTTAAAAAATACAAAATGAACAGAACATGAACTTGTCCAAAATTGAAATGGTGAACTATGAATGGGAATGTATTCATTTTAATCTGTGTGAACTGAAGTTTGAGCGACTTCTTGTGAGGTGTGAACTTGCACAACACTGTCTATGATGGAGTGTTCGATCAGAAGAAAATATGAAGCTGGTTTTAAATTAAAAGTCGTTGAAGTGGTGAAAGAAACTGGTAACTGTGCTGTTGCAACAAAATTCGATGTGTCCGAGAAACTGGTGTGAGATTGGAGGAAGCAATGCAAGTGTTGTATTTTTGAACAGGTGTATAAGTCGGGGTCTGATTTTATGATCGATTTTTCGGGTTTCAAGACCTGACTATATATATATATATATCCTCTTTAATAAAATCCCTGTGTGCGTCCAGGTGTCCGTGTGTGTGTGTGTGTGTGTGTCTTCTGGTGAAGTGCGTATGCGTGAGGCACGGTGCGATGCGCGATATTACTGTCAGAGAAAATTACAGGCGTTTTATGGAAATACAAACCAGTATTACTGCGAGAGGAAATTAAAGGTACACAATACAGTGACGCATATTACAGCCACATACAAGCCAGTATTACTGTCAGAGGAGATTAAAGGCATATTACCGACGCGCACGCCTGTATTACCGCCAGAGAAAATTAAAGGTATGGATGTACAAGCCAGCAGATGTACAAGACAGTATTACTGTCACAGAAGATTAAAGACACACAATACACGGCGGCAGCCCACGAAGAACGGTCAGCTCAGCAAGTGAACATCAACAAAAGAAAGGCAGAAAGACAAAGAAAAATACGACCAACAAAAAGAATGAGGTCAAGGTCCCTTGCTATTTAAAATAGACTGTTCCTACTAATGTTTATGCACTACTGTTCTAGCGCCCGTTATTGTAATGGGCTTAATGACTAGTATATATATATATATATATATATATATATATATATATATTATATATATATATATATATATATATATATATATATTCATTGCATTCGTAGTCTGAGTCCCGACCTGATTATTTGGGTGGTTACCTACCAGGTAATGCTTGTGGTTGGTCTGCCATTCGGCAAACATCCGCCACGGGGCCCTCTTCAGTTGCAAGAAGCAGATCATGGAATGTTGCATAGTTAACTGTCAAATAATGCAAAGAGTATGCGACACGTGTTTCGCCCTCATTTGGGCTCATCAGGCATACACACTTCAGGTCGGGACTCAGACTATGAATGCAATGAATGTAATTACTCCAGTCCTACAGGCTGTCAAATAAACAAACCACATGCTGTGGCACAGCGTAAAGGGACTTCGTCTCTGACGCTGACATCCGAGGTTCGATCCCAGAGAGGGGAGCAGTAGAGTGTGTATGCCTGATGAGCCACATGTCGCGTACTCTTTGTATTATTTGACAGTAAACTATGCAATATATATATATATACAGTGATCCCTTGCTATATCACGCTTCGACTTTCACGGCTTCACTCTATCGCGATTTTTTCTCATACACGCTTACGTCACTACGCATGCGCTTTCTGAGAACTTTTATCTAAGCCCCACAATGACTCCTAAACGTGCTGCTTTTTCTAAGCCTTCTGACAATGAAATTAAGTGCCGGAGGAAGATGCTTACCATCCAGGAGAAGGTGAAACTCTTGGATATGATCAAAGATGGCAATACCCTACAAAAGCCTCCTCACCCATATGAAAAGACAACACCAGCAACTGCCTATCAAGATGTTCTTCAGCCGCGCACCCAGACACCCACTACCTACTCCTAGTACTCCTTCAGCGGAAGAAGACAACGACGCACCTGCTGAAGATAGATAGATAGATAGATAGATAGATAGATAGATAGATAGATAGATAGATAGATAGATAGATAGATAGATAGATAGATAGATAGATAGATAGATAGATATTAAAGGTGCTACATACCCGATAGATAGATAGATAGATAGGATAGATAGATAGATAGATAGATAGATAGATAGATAGATAGATAGATAGATAGATAGATAGATAGATAGATAGATAGATAGATAGATAGATAGATAGATAGATAGATAGATAGATAGATAGGAAAGGCAGTATATGATAGATAGATAGATAGATAGATAGATAGATAGATAGATAGATAGATAGATAGATAGATAGATAGATAGATAGATAGATAGATAGAAATTCACATATTCCAGCAGCAAAAATATTAAATTAAAGAGTAATAAAAAATGCAGGTAAAAAAAAAAAGAAGATACTGCACCACCTGAAGACTCTCCTACTGAGGTCATGCCTTCATAGGTTAGTGGTTGTGTGTAAGAATTGTGTGTGTGTAATTAAATGTACAGTACAATAATACTACTAATAAATTTGTAACATCTAATATGTCTTATTTTCTCTTATTTTGCATAATATATTTGGTAATACAAGTGTAATAGTGTGGGCGGCACGGTGGCGCAGTGGTAGCGCTGCTGCCTTGCAGTTAGGAGACCCGGGTTCGCTTCCCGGGTCCTCCCTGCGTGGAGTTTGCATGTTCTCCCCGTGTCTGCGTGGGTTTCCTCCGGGCGCTCCGGTTTCCTCCCACAGTCCAAAGACATGCAGGTTAGGTGGATTGGCGATTCTAAACTGGCCCTAGTGTGTGCTTGGTGTGTTTGTGTGTGTCCTGCAGTGGGTTGGCACCCTGCCCGGGATTAGTTCCCTGCCTTGTGCCCTGTGTTGGCTGGGATTGGCTCCAGCAGACCCCCATGACCCTGTGTTCAGATTCAGTGGGTTGGAAAATGGATGGAAGTGTAATGGTGACTAAAGGGTGTTATTTCATGTCTAGAGGGCTCTAATAATGTTAAAAAAACATATTTAGAAGGTCGTAAACAGGTTTTCTATACTCTAACTGTGAAAATATTCAATTTATACTGTAAATAAAGAATCCTACTTCGCGAAAATTCATTTATCGCGGTAGAGTCTGGAACGGATTAACCGTGATAAACGAGGGTTCACTGTATATATATACAGTAGTTGTTTTCATTGTAACACACAGTTCACACTGTTTTTTTGTGAATAGAATGGGTTGTGTTCTCCTTTGTCCTCCTTTATGACCTTCAGTGTTGTTCTTGGGTTTGCGGGTATCTGGTAACCCTAGTCCTGACCAATGTTCCCTCTAAGCTGAGCGCGTGAGCAATCGCTCACACGAATTCAGAGTGTCGCTCATACTTCCCGCACGATCGCTCATTCCGACAGCGTCGCTCGTACTTATCGCACGATCGCTCACTCCGAC
Organism: Erpetoichthys calabaricus; assembly: GCF_900747795.2. Taxonomy (NCBI): domain Eukaryota; kingdom Metazoa; phylum Chordata; class Cladistia; order Polypteriformes; family Polypteridae; genus Erpetoichthys; species Erpetoichthys calabaricus. Next base: position 186,048,543 of record NC_041401.2, read on the forward strand.
CATCGGAGTTGGTGCTCATAAATTTTTGGCTTAAACAAAATGTCGCTCATAAACAATGTTTTTTGCTCACTATATGCTATTCTTTAGAGGGAACATTGGTCCTGACACTGACTTTGTTTAATGATAACATTTCACCTCCTGATCCATGAAAGAGTGGAGAAAAGAAAAAGAAGGTAAGAGGTTTTCGGCTGAACCCACTCTCCCTGTTAACTGTTCATCATAGAATAAGCAAACGGCTGTCAGAACGAGGGGTGAGATCAACTTTGCTGGGAAGTTGAGATGCAATTGTGTAATCTGATGTGCCCGGTGATTTTTATTCAAGTGAACTGACCTAGTCCAAGATCTGCAAAAGCAATTGGTAAGTCTGACATACTCTACGACAAGATGCCACATAATGTGACATCAGCTTAACGTGCCCTTCACAGATGTTCATTTCTGCCACCAGATAGTCCCTGGTCCCAGTTATCCTGGAACTGGATTGTGTGTTTATGCGATTAACCGTCTCCCGTGGCTTCGTCCACTTAGTAGTGTAACAAGAGAAACTTTAAAAATCAATAAACAAACAGGTATCGCCAGCTAAGCTGTCTCGGATTAGTGTGAACGTATCACTCCTACAAGCGAATTATGATTCTTAGAAATTCTAGAAAATAACCCGATCTAAATCCGTTAAGTAGTTCTCTCGTTCGCTAGCTAAGCGGATGTAAGATACGTCCCGAGGCTGGAGTGGGAATGAGGAGGGCTCCGCCCCCCCTCTGCTCGGCCTGCTGTGTGTCTCTCGGATTCACGCAAATAAATCAGTAGGACAAGCGAACTATGATACTTAGCATGATGAGAGAAGTCACAAAATTAACCAGAATGTTCAAGGAAATTCTAGAAAATAACCTGATCTAAATCCGTTAAGTAGTTCTCTCGTTCGCTAAGCGGATGTAAGGTACGCCCTGAGGCTGGCACGTGATTGACGAGGATCCCGCCCTCTTCCTCTCTGCCCGCAGCCGATGTTGTGGATTTGCGCAAATAAATCAGTACTGCATGCGAACTGTGATACGTAGCACGATGAGAGAAGTCGCAAAATTAACCAGAATGTTCAAGCAAATTATAGAAAAAAAAAAATCTAATTCTGTTAAGTAGTTCTCTCGTGAAAAGCGGACAGATAGACAGATGTTGGATTTTATATATATATGGAGAGATAAACAGAAATATGGACCCAATAGATGCTCGATTGTGATGTTCAGAAGAGTTTTTAATATTGATTTAATGCTGTCTTGGGTATTAGCGTAGCTTCTTCATTAATAGGTCAAGGCCAACAGTTCTGGACAGCAAATTTTAGAGTCTGGCATTTAATTTAATGTGAGTTTTGCAATATTTTTCTGTATGTAATAACAAAATGTGTAAACAGATAGAGCTGTAAATATTAAAATACACCTTCTGAATTCCAGCTGCATGCAACCAAAAGCCCAACAAGACAACTCTGCGAATGTGTCTAAGTTCAAATAAGCAGCTTAGAAAACTGCAATCCTCAGCTCCGGCTTTATCCATATGGCCAGGTGTGATAGTGAAACTCCTGAGCCAACTTTGCCCTGTGGTCTCACTACACAGTGGCTAATCCGTTTTTGATTAATTCCGATAGTCTGGACCACTGGACCATTAATACTAACACGTCTTTTATCATCGTAATCGGAGCAGATAAGCATTGGAGTCGGCGGCAAAAAGGCTGCAACTGACCCCCCCCCCCCCCCTTACTACCACCCACCTACTCAGAAACACACCACAAATTTTCAATAAAATGCCCATGAACAGATGCCTTCCAGATGCTTTTCTTTCAATTCAGAAATGGATAACGATTAGCACTGATGCTAATGCCAAACCGTATGACTGGATAAACCTGAATGTTGAAATGTCTCATCGCTGGGAAATAGAAAGCTCCTTTTAGAGAATCACTTGTAGGAATAAGTAATCCTGAACTTGATACATTAATATTTGTGAATGATGGGCCTTTGTGACCCATTTTAATAAAGTCAGTTCAAAACTGGCAATTGGTTACTGGGAATTATTTACTGAGCACTTAAATGGCGTATGCTCACATTACCATAGCACTAGCATTGAAATTATCCCTTGTACAGAATATTAACTTATAAATGGCATTTATAGGTCTGACTTTCAGCGTATACAGTGTGAAGGACAGCCGAGTCCCATGCCCGGCAGGGACGCCCCTGCTGCATCTATTCCGGGGGAACCACCATGGGCAGCTCAATACCTCCTCCAGGACGCTTGGTGGCAGCCTCCCTGGCGGACGATGATTCCCCAGCCTGGCGCATGGCTCCATGGGACATGGAGTCCTCCACAGCCTGGTTGGGGGCTTGGATGGCCGCCAGAGGGAGCTGCATGGACTTTGCAGCCCGGCTGGTCAATTCCTCAGCCCCACCTGGAAATGCAATTAGGCCCAGGTGATCAAGCACCTGGAATACTTCTGGGTGGGGTATAAAAAAGGCCAGCCACCACCACTCGAGAGCCAGAGTCGGGAGGAGGAGGACTAAGCCTGAGGAGGAGTGTTGGACTATTGTGATATTGTGAGTGTTTTGGGACTGTGTTGGGCCTGTGGGACACGGCTGAAGAAAAATAAAAGACTGTTTTATTTAAGTACGTGCCTCTGCCTCAGTCTGTGCCGGGTCGGGCACTATATAGCGCCTTATTACAACAGTCAGTGTGAAATGGGCGACACATACTGTACAGGATTACAGGAGTGTGAGTAAATCTCAAAGTAGGAAAACGGTCCTAAATGGCTGAAAAAGGTGATTTGGTCCTACTCTTAGCAGTACGAGTAATAGCAGTTTAGCAATTTTCTTAATTTAGGAAAATACCCCTAACTTCATCAGGAGAGCTTGTGAGCTGTCAGAAGAAGGCATTTAGGCAGAGATTGGCATGCGCTTAATACACTGGATAACAATGAACTCCTATAAAGATAATGATTTGACATAGATAGATAGATAGATAGATAGATAGATAGATAGATAGATAGATAGATAGATAGATAGATAGATAGATAGATAGATAGATATTTTTTATTGACACATATGATTTTCCCAAATTGATTATGTATTGATTATATCAAATGACTTCTGTCTTTGCTAATTGTTTGCTTTTGCCTTTAGATCTCTTACAAAAGCCTATCAATCTGTGATCCAATCCAGTTGCTATTTTTGCACAAGAAGAAATATTGATAAGAAAGCCAGTATAATAAATAATAATTCTTTACATTTATATAGCGCTTTTCTCAGTACTCAAAGCGCTATCCACACAGGGAGGAACCGGGAAGAGAACCCACAATCTTTCACAGTCTCCTTGCTGTAGTAGAATTCTGAATCCAAGGGTCCTGTTTATCAGTAATTAGCAAGGACATGAGAAATGAAGCTAATACACAGTATGTTTCTGTAAGTGACAAGTGTATGTAAAAAGTGCTACCAGCATCAGTAAGATTGTCATATCTTGCTACAGTATGTACAGAATGATACACCACGTATGTTTCAATGCAGATGTCCTTTCCATTCTGAACTGGCATTGTAATCACACTTTGATGATAGATAGATAGATAGATAGATAGATAGATAGATAGATAGATAGATAGATAGATAGATAGATAGATAGATAGATAGATAGATAGATAGATAGATAGATAGATAGATAGATAGATAGATAGATAGATAGATAGATAGATAGATAGATAGATAGATAGATAGATAGATAGAAGTTTTAGTACACCAGGCAGGATAACATAGATATAAAAATAACAATTCATAGTGATGTTACCAGCCCACCTCACCACAGCATAGAAAATCACACTGGCTATCACAGAGCAGTAGAAGATGTGAAGGAGGTCACTTCCCACATTAAAGGAATGCAGTATCCTAAGGAAGAAGAATCTGCTCTGCTCTTTCTTCTACAGTTCCTGTGTGTTACAAGACCAGTCCAGCCTGTCACTGATGTGGACCCCCAAGTTCTTGTAGCAATGCACTAACTCTACATTCACTCTCTGAATGCTGCCCTGACACAGAGGCTCTTTGGTGCTTTGAAAGTCAATAACCACTTCCTTATTAATGGACATGTAGATAATATGATATGAGTTACGTGAGAGTTTTGGGGTTTTATTATCCATATGCATTCCTACATTGGACAATGTGGCGGCCTGTAGTGGAAGGGAGAGAATGTACATGTGACAGATACATGTGGTCTCCAGATTGAGAGATGGCAGCCTCCCTGGTTTGCAGTGTTGCTTTGGATTCTCACAGGGAACCATGGGACTCTGCCCTTTTGGGTTCCGTGAGTACTGTCAAGGGGTGCTCCAGGGACTTGCGGAGCCCTAATTCTTTGGGCTTCTGCCTCACCCAGAAGTACTTCCTGACCATGCTAACGTGATGGAGCATTAAAGAAGCCCACTGCCTTCTTTTCAGAAGCCAGAGTTAGGAGGAAGAGGGACAAAGCTTGCTGGAGAAAAGAAGAGGAGGACAGCAAGAGAGAGAAAGAAGAAGAAAAGAAGACCAAGTGCTGTGTGCGTCTTGATACTGAGCTTATTGTACTGTTCTGCGGGAAACGCTTAAGGGAAGAGTTTCCCAAGACAAAATAAAAGCCTGTGTGTTGCTGGACTTGTGCCTGGGTCAGTCTGTGTTGGGTGTTGAGGAGCTGGAGGGCCCCCTACAGGCCACAGCAGTGCTGGTCGTGAGATTTAAAGTTTTTCATGGCCACCACTACAAACCAGATGGGGTAAGTAACACGTAAAAAAAATATCACTTTGGGGTGGAGTACTTCTTTAAGATAGATCACTTTGCAAATTTGCCAATGCGTCTCAAAGGGAAATTTTGAAATCTCAAAAAAAGTGAAGAATACTCTGTCATCGAGATATCACAAAGAAAAATGAAATGTCCCGACAAAATTCCATGAAGAGGAATCGCATGAAATGTCAATGAAATTGGTCCAGCAGGAGCGGACACGTTTCATGAGGACAGACCTACAAAGAGACGTGGCTATTGCAGTACGGTAGGTGCTTTTTGCATTGAAATTGAATGCCCCTAAAAACACAATAATGCGATTTTGCCCTTGTTGCATTACAGTCCATATTCTTCATCTTCAGGGCACAATGCCTACCCAAGTTAATAGCTTCATAATATAGAGAGCTGCATGGAGAGCTCTGGGAAGCAGGAGTGACAACCTTCACGTGAGGGCATGAGGAACCTCCCTCGGGAGCTGATGAAAGAAGGAAAAATGCCATGGTGACAATAAAGGTCAGACCAGGAGGGGAGAGGAGTGTATTAGGTAGTGGAAGCAGCACAACGTAAATAAGGAAATTGGTGGGAATCGAGGAAAAAGATACAACGGACAAAGGTGGGCCCTCTTCATTCCCACTATTCTGGCAGCAGGTAACCACAGGGGCACCCTTCACATCACCGCATTGTAAATACAAGCCGAAGGGCACTGTTTTTGGAGTCGCCCAGAAAAGCAGCTTCTGCCTGACTCATTCAACGAGGTCGTCACGGTACATAATTATATAGCTATAATCGTCCCCAGAAAATGAAACGAGACCACGCATTATAATGAAGTCTGTATTTATTCAATACTCTTCCTCCCGATGTCGCCTCTTGTTTGTTCCGTTGTACTGATAACCTTCGCTTGCCTCTCTGTGAATTTATGCCTCAGACTAGCAATGTACGTATTAAATTACGCATTCTGCATACTTAATGCATTATAAATATGTGTGGCTCATCAAAGGTAGATGATTAACAGAAATAATTAATACAAATTCACAGTCACATATCTCTGCTAAATATTTGAAATTAAACCTTATTTATTTTTATGCAGAAACGCTGCCTAGGGATTTAATGTCATCATTCCTCACAGGCAAATGAAGTTTGAACTCTTCAGTAAAGGAATGGTGACCTCTAAGCAAAGCAGCTTGCCACATTATTGTTTTGACATCTTTATTTATATCCTTTCTTATTCACGCACCCCGGGATGTGTTTAATATTCTTTTTATTCTTATTCTCGTGACTATTACCCTAAGTACAAGAATAAAGCAAGACAATAAAGACACTGAGGCAAAGAAACAAAATGCCCTATGCTAAAGAGACTCTGGCTATTTCTTTAGAGAGTCATAATTATAATTTTATAACAAAAATAGTTAAGTAACTAGAGCAGATACATTGTCTTCATTGAAAGAGGCATACATTATTGTTAAATATTTGCAGAAACGTACCTAATAAGTAAAGCTGCATGTATTATTATGTTACATGTCATCTCAACTACGTTTACTTCTGAATCAAGCAGACAGTGCTTACTGAGATAATCTCCATCTTCCCTGCAACCCTACTCTGAATAAACGGGTTTAGAACTAAATGGAAGGATGGATGAGGCTGCATTTATTTTAATGTTACTTTTAAATATCCATCCATTCATTATCCAACCTGTTATATCCTAACACAGGGTCACGGGGGTCTGCTGGAGACAATCCCAGCCAACACAGGGCGCAAGGCAGGAAACACCGCATGGCACACACACACCACAGGGCACACACACACCAAGCACACACTAGGGACAATTTAGGATCACCAATGCACCTAACCTGCATGTCTTTGGACTGTGGGAGAAAACTGGAGTACCCGGAGGACACCCACGCAGACATGGGGAGAACATGCAAAGTCCACGCTGGGAGGACCTGGGAAATGAACCCGGGTCTCCTAACTGCGAGGCAGCAGCTCTACCACTGCGCCACCGTGCTGCCCTTACTTTTAACTACTTAAAATGAATTTGCATTTTTGTCTAAATCAAGTGCCCGGTGCTTGCTGAGATAGGCTCCAGCTTTTCTGCAACCCTCCATCCATCCATTGTCCAACCCACTATATCCTAACTATAGGGTCACGGGGTGTCTGCTGGAGCCAATCCCAGCCAATACAGGGCGCAAGGCAGGAAACACCGCATGGCACACACAGACATCGCAGGGCACACACACACCAAGCACACACTAGGGACAATTTAGAATCACCAATGCACCTAACCTGCATGTCTTTGGATTGTGGGAGGAAACCGGAGTACCTGGAGGAAACCAGCACAGACATGGGGAAAACATGCAAAGTCCATGCATGGGAGGACCTGGGAAATTAACCCGAGTCTCCTAACTGCGAGGCAGCAGCTCTACCACTGCGCCACCGTGCTGCCCTTACCTTTAACTACTTGCTCCAGCTTTCCTGCAACCCTACTCTGATTTTTCAGGTTTAGAACTTGGAATTTATGGATGGGTGGATGGATGAAGCGGTATGCATTATTATGTTACCTGTCATGTCAACTGCTTATAACGTATTTAAATTTTCCTTTGAATCAAGTGTCCCATTCTCGTCAGGATTGGCTCCAGCTTCCCTATAACCTTACTCTGAATAAACAGGCTGAGAATTTGGGTGGATGGATTGTGAATCAGTCAAAGTAGTGCACACTCAGAATCATCTCAAGACAACACCCAGGAGGATGAGGTTATTTTGCTTGGGGTACTTGTCCTGGGTTCAATTTCCCCTTGGGATTAATAAAGTATCTATCTATCTATCTATCTATCTATCTATCTATCTATCTATCTATCTAATCTATCTATCTATCTATCTATCTATCTATCTATCTATCTATCTATCTATCTATCTATCTATCTATCTATCTATCTATCTCAATTAAGGGTTTATATTTCAAAGTAAGAGTTCTAAAGGCAAAAGGAAACAATTAGCAAGGACAGAAGTCATTTGATATAATCAATACATAATCAATTTGGGAAAATCATATGTGTCAATAAAAAATATCTATCTATCTATCTATCTATCTATCTATCTATCTATCTATCTATCTATCTATCTATCTATCTATCTATCCCAAAATTGCTATTATCTATCTATCTATCTATCTATCTATCTATCTATCTATCTATCTATCTATCTATCTATCTATCTATCTATCTATCTATCTATCTATCTATCTATCTATCTATCTATCTATCTATCTATCTATCTATCTATCTCAATTAAGGGTTTATATTTCAAAGTTTTGTAATCTCCAACATCTTTTTACCATTTGCAGCGTTTGTTTGACCTATTGATTAATAATAAGTTGAATGTGACATCATGGGAGCTGTGGGTTGTTCTTTTATGCGATGAAGGACATGAATAACTGGAAATGCACTTTTTTTTCTGTTGTTCTTAGTTTCTGAAAGCAAAGTTTCTTAGTTTGCCCTTTTGTGCACAGGCCTTTGGTGGTAGTAATTCCATCTATCCATGCATTATCCTAACTACAGGGTCACGGGGGGTCTGCTGGAGCCAATCCCAGCCAACACAGGGCGCAAGGCAGGAAACAAACCCCGGTCAGGGTGCCAGCCCACCGCAGGGCACACACACACACCCACACACCAAGCACACACTAGAGACAATTTAGAATCGCCAATGCACCTGCATGTCTTTGGACTGTGGGAGGAATCCCACGCAGATACGGGGAGAACATGAAAACTCCACGCAGGGAGGACCCGGGAAGCAAACCCGGGTCTCCTAACTGCGAGGCATGCTGCCCTGGTAGTAATTCTCCTCCTTTTTAATTTTTTGCTATAGTTTGGAACAGTTCTTTATATTTTGAACTATTAAGCCAGTTTTTCCTGCTTTGGGCTTAGCTAAGTTGAAGCTTGCCAGGTTAATTTCTGGGGCCAGCAAGTATGGAGTGAGTCTCACCTGGACTGACCAAAGGAGATCCTGGTCTGCTTTATGATGATTTCAGGAAGCCTCATAAGCACCCTAATCATGACAGATTCTTGTATACAGTAATCCCTCCTCCATCGCGGGGGTTGCGTTCCAGAGCCACCCGCGAAATAAGAAAATCCGCGAAGTAGAAACCATATGTTTATATGGTTATTTTTATATTGTCATGCTTGGGTCACAGATTTGCGCAGAAACACAGGAGGTTGTAGAGAGACAGGAACGTTATTCAAACACTACAAACCAACATTTGTCTCTTTTTCAAAAGTTTAAACTGTGCTCCATGACAAGACAGAGATGACAGTTCTGTCTCACAATTAAAAGAATGCAAACATATCTTCCTCTTCAAAGGAGTGCGCGTCAGGAGCAGAGTCTGTCAGAAAGACAGAGGAAAGCAAACAAATCAATAGGGCTGATTGGCTTTTAAGTATGCGAAGCACCGCCGGTACAAAGCTGTTGAAGGCGGCAGCTCACACCCCCTCTGTCAGGAGCAGAGAGAGAGAAAGAGAGAGAGAAAGAGAGAGAGAGAGAGAGAGAGAGAGAGAGAGAGAGAGAAAAACAAAACTGAAAAATCAATACGTGCCCTTTGAGCTTTTAAGTATGTGAAGCACCGTGCAGCATGTCGCTTCACGAAGCAGCTGCACACAGAAGGTAGCAACGTGAAGATAATCTTTCAGCATTTTTAGACGAGCGTCCGTATCGTCTAGGTGTGCGAACAGCCCCCCTGCTCACACTCCCTACGTCAGGATCAGAGAAAGTCAGCGCAAGAGAGACAGAGAAAAGTAAGTTGGGTAGCTTCTCAGCCATCTGCCAATAGCGTCCCTTGCATGAAATCAACTGGGCAAACCAACTGAGGAAGCATGTACCAGAAATTAAAAGACCCATTGTCCTCAGAAATCCACGAACCAGCAAAAAATCCGCGATATATATTTAAATATGCTTGCATATAAAATCCGCGATAGAGTGAAGCCGCGAAAGGCGAAGCGCGATATAGCGAGGGATCACAGTAAACTATGAAATTCATTACGTGAAGTTAGCTTCTTTTTTCAAGTAGGCCAGTACTACGTTGCACTAAGTGTTAGAATGTCTCTGTTCTGATTCTGATTCCTGATTGACACTGGATGGCCTCCCCCCTGGGTTGGAGTGGTGCTTCAGTCTCTCGCAGGGCTTCATGGGAAATGGAGTTCTCCACAACCCTGTTGGGGTCTGGGGTGGCCACCAGGGGGGACGGCATGGGTCCCTGAGCCCAGCTGGACTAGTCTTTAGCCCCACCTGGGAGTGCAATTGGAAACAGGTGATCAAGAACCTGGAGCACTTCCGGGTGGCCATAAAAGGAACCAGTAACCACCACTCAGTGGCCAGAGTCGGGTGGAAGGAGGACAAAGCTGTAGTAATTCTTCTCCTTTTTTATTTTTTGCTATAGTTTGGAACAGTTCTTTATATTTTGAACTATTAAGCCAGTTTTTCCTGCTTTGGGCTTAGCTAAGTTGAAGCTTGCCAGGTTAATTTCTGGGGCCAGCAAGTATGGAGTGAGTCTCACCTGGACTGACCAAAGGAGATCCTGGTCTGCTTTATGGTGATTTCAGGAAGCCTCACAAGCACCCTAATCATGACAGATTCTTGTATAAACTATGAAATTCATTAAGTGAAGTTAGCTTCTTTTTTCAAGTAGGCCAGTACTACGTTGCACTAAGTGTTAGAATGTCTTTCTGTTCCGATTCTGATTTCTGGGGTTTCTCTTCATTTTTTGTATTCCTAAATGCTTTTCGGTTTTTCTGGTTCTTACCTGGCCTGCCTTTTTACAGTTATTCTCGTGTCGTGTCAAATCTCTCACTCACAATTATCCCTGAGATTCCCTCTCAAATGTACTGTGATGGACTGGCGCCCTGTCCAGGGTTTGTTCCTACCTTGTGTCCTATGCTACACACCCCGAGACCCTGTTCAAGACTAAGCGGGTTAGAAAATGACTGACTGCTGTTTCGTAACACATCCTTAGCCACTTGAGCAATAAACTTTCTGTATTCCGAAAAAAGAAATCGAACACATTCATCCCAACCTCTTGAAACCTGATTCCATCCTTCTTTTTGGCTTGTGTTTTACAAAAAGAAAATAAATACAAAAAAGTATTGGAGATTTGTTTTAAAATACAATCAAGTAGAATTGGGTATAGAGATATATGTTTAATCGCATTCCCACCCACTCTCACAGATCTTACGAACCTTCTTTCTTATTTCCACAGATATCCTGCCTACTACACTGTCTTCTAATGAACCCCCTGTGCAATCCTATCAAATAAATAAAAAGAAGTCATTTAAAAATCTGTCGACAGAGGATTTTTTTTTTTTGTATTTTAATGAAGGTGGTCTCTTGCAAAGATTGTTTCTTTCAAATGCCTCTTCGATGAAGTTCAATGTGCATATTGTTTCTTCAATTTGCTGTGTTTCTTAAGCGAGGAAATGAAGCATTGAGCAAGTTGCACAAAGCCTTTACCAATTACATAAGCATAGGAGTGAACGTCTTGACATACAAAGTCCAATACATTTCACTATCGTGTCCTGCTTATTGCAAGCTGAGATCGCATCTTACTTCTCTCTGAAACACAACTTGGTTAACATGGAGAGAGTTAAAGAAACATTTCATAGAAAGATGGTGCACTTTGTTACAGACGGAAGAGGCCCTAAACTTGCCAGGATGCCCCAACCCTGGAAGGGCCGGGTGAGAGAGGATTTTCAGGACAGTTTCTCGCCTGGACCACCAGAGGTTCAGCCCCCTTGGCTTCCAGCAGGGCCACGGATCATGAGTATGGAAGTTTTACCCTGCTGGGGCCTGTGGGCACCGCCAGGGGACTCCTGGATGCTTACACAACTGATTCAGAATGAGAAAACCTCTGGTCAAACAGGAAGTCACTGCCCACTCTGGACCCTGCTTTCAAAGAAGACATATCTCCTCATCGTGAAGGACTCTTATAGCTTGAGGAGCTGCACTCTACAGCCTGAAGCTCATTCAGCCATTATGTTCTTGTTTTTCTCATATTCTCAGCCTGGACATTAAATGGAATATCTCTATGACCCTCAGCCCTTTTCTCTTTGTTATTCTCTTTTTTCCACAAAGTCTAGTAAAGGTCTGGAACAGGTCGCTATTAGTGATTCCTGTAGGAGGCATAAACACTACAAGCACTAATTGTTGTTTGTTTTGCTAAATTGCAACACATGTAAGCCTTTTCTCATACCACAGCTTGCTTATAGAGTGCCCTCTCTTCCCAAGTGTCACTTCCTACTCAAGTGGTCACACAGCATAAAGATAATATATATATATATATATGTATATATATGGGCGGCACGGTGGCGCGGTGGTAGCGCTGCTGCCTCGCAGTTAGGAGACCCGGGTTCGCTTCCTGGGTCCACCCTGCGTGGAGTTTGCATGTTCTCCCCGTGTCTGCGTGGGTTTCCTCCCACGGTCCAAAGACATGCAGGTTAGGTGGATTGGTGATTCTAAATTGGCCCTAGTGTGTGCTTGGTGTGTGGGTGTGTTTGTGTGTGTCCTGCGGTGGGTTGGCACCCTGCCCGGGATTGGTTCCCTGCCTTGTGCCCTGTGTTGGCTGGGATTGGCTCCAGCAGACCCCCGTGACCCTGTGTTCGGATTCAGCGGGCTGGAAAATGGATGGATGGATGGATGTATATATATATATGTATATATATATATATATATATATATATATATAATACTGTATATAGTCACACACGAGCGATTAGGGGGCAGCTAAAGGACCCGATGAGCCGTGCAAAACCACCAGATGGGGGACTAAGACAACATGTTAACACCTCTCTCTTTATTTTAACAGGAAAAACGAACAACAAAAACCCACGGCACCTTGAATTTGTCTGAGAAGCCCAGTCCAGACGTCCGAGCTGTTTCTGTGTTATGAATTCACCTCCGGTCGCTTACAGATGACGTCAGCACCTTCCCAAGATCCTCCACGTCATCCTCCCAGCATTCCTACTTCTGTTCCCCATCTCATAAATTTGTCTGTGTCACCACCATTCTTTGTCAATTGTAATTTACTAACCTGACTGTTATTGAGAATTCTCTCAATCTTTTACTGTTTGTTAACAGTATACGGGGATGGAATCCCCAATCCTTAATCTGTGTGTCTGTGTTTTTTTCACAATTTATATATATATTCATGGCATTCGTAGTCTGAATCACAATCTGATTGTATGGGTGGTTACCTATCAGGTAACGCTTGTGGTTGGTCAGCAAGCTGACGTCCGAGGTTCGATTCCCGAGAGGGGATGCAGTGAGTGTGTACGCCTGATGAGCCCAGAATTAGGGCGAAACACGTGTCGCATACTCTTTGCATTATTTGACAGTAAAACTAACTATTTTCAACCATATATATATATATATATATATATATATATATATATATATATATATATATATATATATATATATATATATATATATATATATAAATATATTTATATATATATATATATATATATATATATATATATATATATATATATATATATAGTGATATATGGCTGGCTGTTCATCCCAGCCAATATCCCCAGGCCACTAGGTGGAGCCCTCCCTGCAGCATGGAGGTGCCCCGAATGCCAGCAGGGAATGCTGGACAATGCAGTTTTCATCCCCAGCTCTGTTGAATACCTTGGGGCCTGCTAGAGGACACTGCAGGGAGGAATAAAGATTATTTTCCCTACGCCCTGGAAGTACGTCCGAGTTCAATGGACAAGAGGAATGATGTGCTTCCGGGATGAAGAAAAAAGGATTTTTATCTGACCCGGAAGTGTTCCTAGTCACATGGACAGAGAAGGCAGAACACTTCCGGGTCAAGGACTATAAAAGGATTGTGGGAAATCCCAGAGGTCGAGCTGAGCTGGGTTGAAGGGTGGCAACGCGTCTGGGAGTGGAGGATTGTGACTATTATAGTGATTGATTATTGATTTATGAGTATTGTGGAGTGGAGGGTGCTTTGTGCACTGTATTGTCCACATAAAACAAATTATTGGACTTTTACCTGGTGTTTGGAGTCAAGTCTGAGGGTTCAAGAGGACGACAGCGCCCTCTATCTGTCACAATATATATATATATATATATATATATATATATATATATAATATATATATATATATATATACATACACACAGACATGCCCAGCCGGGACGCCCCTTCGATGTGTATTCAGGGGGAGCAGCCCTGGATGGTGCAGTACCTCCCCCTGGACGCTGGATGGCCGCCCCCCTGGGTTGGTGCGGTGCCTCTGTCTCTCGCAGGGCTTCATGGGAAATGGAGTTCTCCACAGCCGTGTTGGGGTCTGGGGTGGCCACCAGGGGGCACTGCATTGGTCCCTGAGCCCAGCTGGACTAATCTTTAGCCCCACCTGGGAGTGCAATTGGAAACAGGTGATCAACCACCTGGAGCACTTCCGAGTCGGCCATAAAAGGAATCAGCAACCACCTCTCAGTGGCCAGAGTCAGGTGGAAGGAGGACAAAGCTGTGGAGGAGTATTGGGGAAAGAGAAAAGAGAGAAGAAAGAAGAGTGTTTTGGTGGTGCTAAGTGCTGTACTTGGGACTGTGTATTGCTTGAGGGGTTCACGGGGAAGACATGGCCCACACGTGAAGAAAATAAAAGTTTCTTGGCTTTTATACGTGCCTCCCATGTCAAGTCTGTGTTGGGTCGGGCGCAATATAGCGCCTTTCTTACAATGTATATATATATATATATATATATATATATATATATATATATATATATATATATATATATATATACTAGCTGTCTCCCACAGCTCTGCCCATGCAGTAGTGAAACAGGACAGTGAGGAGGGCCCTGCCCGGCTCCCCACTCCTGACGTCACACTTCCACCTCTCTTCGACCTGTAGCCTCTGCCTCAGATTAGCGTGAATATATCGCTCCTGCAAGCGAACTCTGCTTCTTAACGCAATGAGAGAAGTCGCAAAATCAACTGGAATGTTCAAGCAAATTCTAGAAAAGACCCAATGTAAATCCGTTAAGGAGTTCTCTTGTGAAAAGCGGACAGACATATGGACAGACAGTTGGATTTTATATATACACTAGTCATTTAGCCCGTTACAATGACGGGCGCTAGAACAGTAGTGCATAAACATTAGTAGGAACAGTCTATATTAAATGGCAAAGGACCGTCTATTTTCTGTTACAGTAATACTGGCTTGTATGTGGCTGTAATATGCGTCACCTTACTGTGTGCCTTTAATTTTCTCTCACAGTAATATGTCTCTCCAGCAAGTATTTTAATCTGTGCTGGCGTGCAGCTGATTATTGTATGTATGGCATCTCCCCAGCAACGGATTTTATGTGTGCGAAAATTAATCTACTTTTAAAAGTCATCCTATTGTAATATCATGTAAATTCGTATATTTAGGAAAACACTTTACACTTTACCGGGCCAAGTTTGTTAATCGCAAATCTGACATCCTCAGAGTGAACAACAAACACTAATCCCACCTCTTTGGGGAAGCTGGTCTCCGCGTCTCAATAGCCGATTGGATTTTTTATGCGTTACGTTTTAGGTCTTACCTCATTTACCGAAATCGAACGCGATTTTTTTATAAGTTCCGCCCTCTCTGTCTTGTGTGACGCGTCAAGCGGCCTTTGAAGCATCGCACCGTGCCCCGCGCATGCGCACTTCACCAGAAGACACACACACATGGACACATGGACAAACACAGGGATTTTATTAACGTTCAAAAAGTTTCCACACTTTTTTTTAACTCAATTTATTAAGAATTTCAAAAACAAATTACGTCACCTTTCTACACAGTCACCTTCCTTTGTATTGCAATTTTCCCAGCGTCATACCAAATTTTAAATGCCATCAGCAAAAAATATTTTTGGTTGAGTGTGTAGCCACTGATGCACCACTGCTTTCATTCCTCACAGTCGTGGCTGTAGCTGGACATCCACAGTGCTCCGCATCTGTCACACTAGTATGGCCATTTTTGAACATTTCCATCAACTCGTAGACGACTCTACGAGAGAGAACTTTATCCCCATACTGAGCACATATGCGGAGATGAATTTGTGCTCCCGGCATACCTTCTGCCCACAAAAAGCGTATGACAGAATGCCATTCCTCTTTGGTGCAATTTGTAAGTTTCGCAGCCATTTTCACCACAGGGTGACAACTCTCATATGAAAAACTGCAAGGGCAGCCGGATATTCCAGACAGAACTAATCACATGACACTCTCAGACACAAACAATGACTACTCCTCCCGCCATCACCGTTTCCAACGAAAATATGAAAGTGCGGAAACGTTTTGAACGTCCCCTCGTATATATAGTATAGTTAAGTAGTGTTTTTATATGCAGAAGAAGTCCTTTTCCAAGCTTTGGTCTTGTCACGTCTGAATTACTGCAAATATCTCCTGGCAGGAATACCGGCATGTGTCACTGAGTCGCTGCAGATGATTCAAAATGCAACAACACATCTGGCATTTCAGGTATCTGGCACTTCTCTTTTCAGATCACTACACTGGCTCCCCGTTGTGGCACATATCAAGTTCAAATCCTTGATGTTTCTTTACGGAATAGTCAAGGGGTATAAATGGAGACACTTGTGAGGTCCTATGGTCCTTCTCAACCACTCAAGTCTGCTGATCAGTGGCATTTGGTGATGCCACCTCTACGTTGCATCAAATCTCCATCCAGGCTCTTTTCATGTGTATCTCCTAGCTGGTGAATTTCTGTATAACTGTCTGGTGTTTGCAACCTTAGGAATTGTAACTGGATAGTGCTGAAATTTTTTTCGGTGTGCTAATCTTTGCCCTTATTTTTCATTATCGTTTTGGATTTGTTATCCTTCTGGATTTGGACCCCTGCTCGTTCTGGACTTAGAATTTTTCTCTGTCATTTGATTCTCCTGGTCCTAGTGCTCATCTTTTGGCCTACTGTATTTTTTTTTTAATTCTACCGTTATAATGCCCCTGAATTGGATTAAGGGGGTCTAAGTATGGAGGTGCTGCATACCTGCATGTGTGAAATTCAAGCACAATTCTCTATATGGAATATTTGAACAAAAAAAAAAAAGCCCGTTCACAGCTGTGGTTATTATTTGCTTATTTCTAGCATACAGGTTGACACCAGGGACCATGCCAGATCCAGAGTAGCCCTTTAATTAATTTGCCCAAACGTAACGACTTCTTGGCTCTTGCTCTCCTTGCATTAGCTGCTGTCATTTATCCAAGTAAATCCAATCTGTTTTTCTATCAGCTATGTCACAGTTCTGGATTTTGTCCTTCTCCAATTACTGGCTCCCAATTTCCCATTGCACAGAGATGCTGATGATGTGTTTATCTGACTGTCTGTCGTCTGTTCTTTCATCCCCAGATCACTGCTGATCTCCAGAAATTGGCACCACTTATAAGAATGGAGGATTATTAGAGGCACCTTTTGATGTTGATGGACTCAGGAGAGAGCTGTCTTAAACTGAACCGTGTGGCGCAATTACTAAGGGAACACACTCCGCACTATGGCTTGGCATTTAACAGGGGAATTTGGCAAGTTGTGAAAAGAAAATTAAAAAAAGAAAGAAAATCCAATGAAAATAAAATCTAAAATCATTATTTTTCCTTTTGTTTAACAGTCGGTTTGATTTCGGTAATCTTATTTCTAAAAGAATAATCCTCACCTACACTTGTAAATTGCTTAACAAATACCTCACTCTTCACAACTACTCCATGTCACTATTCCATAGACTCTAATTTAGAGGAAGAGAGGCAGAGTTGTGTGTGATGCAAAGGATTATGGGTGTGAAAGAAGCTCATTATGGTACTTCATGGTGTCGCTGCAATGATAGTCTCGCTGAATCCTGAAGTATAATACATACATCTGTTGACAACAGTGAGTGAATTTTTCTTAAAAAATGGGTGGGGACAAATAGACGGCTCATTGAGTGTTACATTTCTAAACCAATCTGACGCCTCTTAAAGGAGGTGCTCAAAAAAAAGGGGGCGGAGATTTTGAACTGCAAAGATCATCAGTGCTATTGTCAACCTGGGCTGACAGACAGGAAGCTTCTTATTACGACGAACAGTCAAAGTCTCCTGAAAAAAAACCCTATTAGATATTGTCACACACGTGGGCATGGGAGGCAGCTATAGGGTCTAAATGAGAGTAATTCCATGCCAGACCAGGGGGTGGCAGAGTGCGCTGACCTTTTTTCTCACTTTCCTGCAGACGGTTCACGAGAAATTCTATCTGGCCCTGATGACGTCACTTCTGGTTCCAGCCCTTCTGATGATGTCACTTCCTGTTCCGGTCCATATGATGACACCACGTCCAGTGTGGAACCTATGAACGAAGAGCCTTCCGGTTCCGGCCCTTCTGATAACGTCACGTCTGGGTCCAAGCCAATGGAAAAAGACCCTTCCGCTTCCACCCTGGATGGCCTCACTTCCCCTGCTGACCTTTAAAGCCGCCATATTTACCTTTAGGGCTCATTTATACTTCACGCTCAGAACACGTACGTGCTAGCATCATGGCCGCCACACGTTCTGAGCGTTCATTTGATGCGTCCTCTGAGCAGGTCCTCAGAAATTAATGCAACGCGTGCACGAGTTGCAGTACCAGCAAAAAGTCGGGGGGTGCAGTGTGCTAAAAGTTGGAATGTGACGTCAGAATCTCTGGTTACTATCTACATGTGACAGAAAGACGCTTTGCGGATCCTACAAGATTGATGTGCGCGCTTCGATATTTGATAAATGGTTCAATGTGGTGAAGCAAAATGCCGACATACAGATGCATTCGTGGTGCTTTTATATCCAAGTGTCACATATTCCCGATCGTAATGACACGATACGTTTTAAAAGTCTCACATACTGTGCCTTCTTTTTTTCTAGGGCTTCCTCTGCTCCTGACAGCAGCAAATCTCCAGCAATAGATCGTCACTCCACGCACATTAAATGTATGATATTCCAACTCTCTGCACATTTAAAATCCTTAGATTTATACTTGATATCACTTTCATGATGAAAAGTATTAAAGTATGTATATTACATTTTACAGATAAATCAGTAATTTCGTTTAAATAATGAATAACGTTAATAGGACGGAGTGGTGGCTCTGAGGCTAGGGATATGCACTGGCAATTGAAAGGTTGCCGGTTTGAATCCCGTAAATGCCAATAGGGACTCTGCTCTGTTGTGCCCTTCAGCAAGGCCCTTAACCTGCAATTGCTGAGCACTTTGAGTAGTGAGAAAAGCGCTATATAAATGCAAAGAATTATTTTTATTATTACAGTTACACACAAGGGGGTGACACGGTGGCAGAACGTTAGCGCTGCTGTCTTGCAGGGAGTCACGTCGCTGATATTCCCTGCCTGGAGTTTATACGTTTTTCTGCTGGGTTTCCTCAGTGTGCTCCAGTTTCCTTCCAAAGATATGCAGATTTGGGGATTTGGTGCCGCTAAAATGACGCCAGTGTATGTGTGTGCTTGTATTCACCTTGCGATGAGCCGAGGCATCGTTCAGGGATTGTTTCTCACTCATGCCCAATGCTTGCTGGAATGGACACATCCCTAGATTTAATCAATAAACATCCTTTTCAGAGATATTGCGGTAAGGTGTCATCGGAATTTAATGGGTGTTCTAGGCAGTTCACAACACAGAGAAGCCGAACATGTTCCCACCGTGATAATATCTCGCACTGCCACCTGGCAGATTCCTCCAGATTTACGTAAAGTATGCGTGCAAGTATAAACACTTCAACGTTTGCGTAGCAGGAGCGTCCGCTGCAGCATGCGTCGCGTGAAGTATAACTCCGGCCTAACTCATCAGCTCTGTTTTGGACTCCATACTGAGCACATTAGTGTGAACAATTTAATCTTTTGCAGTCAGGAAATTTTATACAGGTGGCTGCCCCAAACCTTTTTATGACTCTTGTGTCTGTTTTTTGTGACACTATATAAATGTGTGTCACGTGTGCAGAAAGCACATTGCATGTCTTGAAAATAAACATAACCTGACGCCAGGGAGAAACCTTTCTGTAACATCAGATTATACGTTGGCATTCAATGGCATCAGTGGACGAATGGCAAATGTGAGCGATACGTTGTCGCAGGTGCGCTGTGTGCTCTCTGTTGCTCACTGTCACGATGACAATCAAGGCCGGATTTTCCTATAGGCTAACTAGGCTTCAGCCTAGGGCCTCAAGATCAAGAGGGGCCTACATTCAAATTGTTAGCAAAATTAAAATTACACTATTCTAAAAACAGTGAACACTAAAATACTGAACCGAAAATAAGGAGAAATTCTACGCATATGACTAATAAAGAAACATAAAAATGTATTGGTTAAGATCAACGCATATTACATATTTTATTATCTCTCATGTAATTTACAAACTTAAAAATGGAAGGTGAAAGGGCCTCATAAGTGGAATAGCCTAGGGCCTCTTTTCATATAAATCCGGCCCTGATGACAATGTAGGAGTCGATGTATGCTTGAAAGAACTGGCAGCTATATACATGAAAATATGAACTGTAAAATATGCATTTGAAGTATACGGTGTGTCACACTCAGTCAAAAGAATTGCCATTGAGAGAGAGGATAACGAAGAACCACAGGAGTTGCAGATTTCAGCGCTCAAAACACCCGAAACAACAAATCTGCACATGATGCTCAGATGAGGCTGCACAACATCCTCCTTTTGACTGCATTTCTAAATAACTAAGTAAAGAAATTTAACATTACTGTCTAATTGGAAATGCAAACATGCCGTGACAAAATGTTTGTATACGTCGTAGATCCACAGAACATGACGCTTAGCTAAACTCTACATGCTGTTGTTATGCCAGATAGTGACAGAAAGATATCATAGCAGACAGAGGAACTTCTCAAATATGTGGAGCCCTGTAGCTGTGGTGGTCTACGTGTGTCTGTCACTGTCGCAGCATTCATTACAATATGGAAATGAATTATTAAGATTCAATTACCTTGTGCTACTGAGCTCCTGAATGCCTAAGAGCAAATTCAGCTTTTTATTTTCTCTTAGCATCAAGCCTTTTGTTGAGTATCTTTTGCTCTGTCACTGAAACCCCAACGGTGGTTTAAAATGCATAGACTGAAGAAATTGGGCAGCGTGTTTTAGGAAAAAGCCATGTGGGAGGAGCCTTTGCAGTGTAGGATTTTGCTGCTATTTACTACACACTTTTTAACGGGTTGTCCCCATTTGGGAATCACATCTAGTACCTCAAGAATACCGTAATGATAAGGGTGAGCATCAGTGGTTACCACTTGGGGTTGTGTCGTTTTTTTGTTGGGCGACCGTTTTTTCTTAAAATGTTTTGAACCAGCGCCATTATTTTATCATACAGCCAGGATGAGCCTCTGCTGAAAAATAGAGCATGAAGTTCCTCAAAATGACTAATAGCTTGACATCAGATGAATCTACCGAATCAACTAAAATACCCAACAAAATGGGTGCGCTTCACTCAGAGATCACTTTCTCTATGAATATGTCTGCTGTGCTCTATCCGTGTTCATCCGACAACTTAGAAATACGTTGGAAAAAGACGTCTACCTGCATTTACTCGGAGGAAAGTGGCAAGGCTTTGCATTCTCAAGCCCACCTAATCCAATATAGGGGATACATGTTGCTGAAGACCATCCTGCTAACATCTCACCTCATCTCGCTTTCTTAACCTCTGTTCTGGTGAGGGTGGGTCATGGAGGCCAGGGACTTTGTGGGCCCTTGGTAAAAAAACTCCCTGATCGTCTGCCAAATCTCAACATTATTTCCAAAATTTTAACACAAACTTTAAAATAATACGAAGAACGTTCAAAAAGTTTGCGCACCATTTTTAACCGTGTTTATTAAGAATTTCATAAACAAATGACATCACTATTCTACATAGTCACCTTGCTTGTAATGCAATTTTCCCAGCATCGTACCAACTTTTTAATGCCCAATTACTACTCCTCCCTTCCACCTTCACCTTTTCCAACAAAAATAAAAAAGTGCAGAAACTTTTTGAATGTCCCTCGTACGATGAACAGGGAGAATTTAGTAAATAGAAATCCTTCAGTTTTACAGATAATATAAATTAAACAACACAATGAAAACAACATTTGTATAAAGAATAGAAACGCAATAATAATAGAATTTAAAAAACTATAAAAATCTACTGTATGTAAAAAAAAGAAAATAAAATGCTAAAAAATTGGAAGATGCACATAGTAAAAAAAATATATACAAATTTCTCGTAATGTTTTAAGTAAAACACTAAAGGAAGCGTACGTAATGGAAATTAAAGATAACATAAAATGGCTTTTAACGATATTACGGAAATATTCACAAGTGCTTTTCGTGGGCCTAAAACCTAAGGAGTCCGTGCTGCGGGAGTCGTGACACATAAATGTTCCGTCGATGGGCAGACAATAAACCGAATTATGTTTAATTCTGACTTCATCGCTTTCTGGGTGTCTTCAGCTGCTTCTGTGCCTTCAGAGTTCGGCTGGTTCACCGGGAGAGACTCGCGATGAAGTTTTCACCACTGGATTGACGTTCGACTTCGCATTACTCGGTTCTTCTCCTAGTTTTGGATGTCGTCTTTTGTTTCAAGTGTAATTTTTGTTTTATTGATGGATTTCTTTACTTTTTGCTCCGGGTATGTTATCGACAATTCTCCTCTGTTGCTGTAAAACATTTCGCCAGTTCGTTTAGAGTGTGTGAGCTGCTCCCTCTGATTTCTAAGTTCTGTTCTAATCCCTTCTAATTAAACATTTTCATATTTGATTGAATCAACAGGCTAAATTGCCCATCATGGCCTACCCCTAATCATCCCTTGTCTCTAATTGGCCATCTTTATGACCTCTTCGCCAACTAATAGCTAATGTGTGGTGAGCGTACTGCTGCAAAAATGGCTGTCGTCGCATCATTCAGGTGGGTGCTACATATTAGTGATGGCTGAAATGGCACACTTCACTTACTATGAAAAGCGCTTTGAGTAGTGAGGAAGCGCTGTATTAATGTAAATAATAATAATAATTATTATTATTACTATTACTATGTGAATTTCCCCTTGGGATTAATAAAGTATCTATCTATCTATCTATCTATCTATCTATCTATCTATCTATCTATCTATCTATCTATCTATCTATTACTATTACTATTACTATTATTATTATTATTATTATTATTATTATTATCATCACTTAACCACTGTGCTTTCCTCCTCCTGTTTTTTTTTTTCTGCTTTTTGCATCCAGACATGTCTGTCCCCTTCATGATTTATGAAAATGGTGCTGATTGCATTTAACGTTACTAAAAAAAAAGTACAATTCATCACAGACACTCTCACAACAGCGACTGGGGGGATTCCGACTGTGCAGTTGTAGTATGTCAATGCCAAGCTTCACGGGGAATTTCCCATAGATTTGTCATAGCAATGAGCACCTATGTAAAGGGATGCCCACGGGGGAGCCCCCTTCCAGTTTGGAAGCCCCCGGCAATTGCCTGTCTTGTCTGTCCTCTCACTACGCCTCTGGTCAGTCTAGATTTCCCAGTTCCCAGGTAGATTCCAGCTCTTTCTGGGGGTTTCCCAGGCATTCCTAAGGCAGGTGAGAGATACAGACATGGACAAACTCGTTGGTCCATTTACAGCTCATCAAAAAAGTGCTGCATGTTTCTTGAAAATTGATTACCTGAAATACATGTATTCCTGCATGCATTTGAGATATCATTGAGCAAAGCAAATATAAAAAGAGATCAAGTGTTGCTTAACCTACAAAGATCTTCTAAGACGTCCTGGACACGTTTGTTAGTACCCCTAGAAAAGATCCTCAATAATTGGATTTTAGTGATTTTTCAAACTGGCTGTTTGCTTTGTATCGCACGTCTGCAGTCGTGCAATCAGTCATTCAGCCGATTCAAATGGAGAAATGTCGTAACTCTGAATTTGATGTCATCGTGTGTCCCACACTGAACATGGATCAAAGAAAGCAAAGGAGAGAGTTGTCTGAGGAGTTCAGAAAGGTAATGATAGACCAGCATGTGAAAGGCAAAGGCTAGAAGACCACCTTCAAGCAGCTTGATATTCCTGTGACAGCAGTTTGTGACAATGCGGGTTCACTCCAGGTTCCCATGCAGCTTCTGGGAGCCCTTGAACCCAACACCATTGCTAATGTCATAGATGAGCTTGGCAGTGAGGCATAACAATGAAACAAGGGGATGGTGTAAAAGTGTCAAGTGCTTTTATTATTTAGTATTTTAGTGCGGTGGTAGTGTGGCCGAGCTGTGGACCTTGGCCGCCAGTTGCACAAGGTTGGCAGTGGCATGGAGCCTTCCTGTGCAGCTGGGGGCTTATGGGGGGTGGAATGTGGTATAGCGGGTCCACAGCTCATGTCAAAAGGGCCAGTTTTTTAAAATAAATAATTAGCAAACTCACGGCTTAGCGAGGGGGCGTGGTGATGTGTGGCCAAGCGGTTCTCGTGGCATTCGTGATGCGGGCGATTCTCATTTAAGTGCACAGGTGAGGAGTCGTCCGCATCCGTAATTGTTCCCGGGAGCTGCTGATTGTCACAGCTGTTCCACGTCCCTGTAATATATAGAAGCACAAGGCAGCTAGCAGGGAGGAAATGAAAAAATGAGAAAAGGAAAGAAAGAGAAAGAGACGGAGGTTGCATGGAAGAAGGAGGCAAGAAGCAGCGAGGAGAGAGAGCCGGTGTCAGAGAGGGGGAAGGAGAGCGAGCGAGCAAGCGAGAGCAGGCAGGCAACTGGGAGGTGAGCCCCTGCCGAAGAGTGTTTGGCCAACACTCGGTGGGACTGAATAAAGTGGTCACTCCAGCTGAGCGATAACGGAGCTGGAATGACCAGTGACAACGATGACTGGCCATCAAAAGGCAGCGGCATGTCGAGGAGGCTTTGGGCTGGTTTAGCCCCAGTATGAGCGCCCTGGCCACTGGAGAAATAACCCAAGTCTCAGTCCGGATTGGAGCCCGATATAGCCAGGGATTGGAGGGCTACCGGACCAGAATGGAAGGCAGCTGCACCTGCAGGTAGGCGACTCTCCTGTTGCAAAGCCTGATGGGAGAAGCAGGGAGCCGCCAGGTAGAAAAGGTAGAAAGAAGGCACCGTCCTTTGAATATTTTAAAGAGACTGCTTCATGCCACAGTTTTAACCTTGTTGGTTTTTTTTTAAGAGTTTTTCTCTTGTGTTTTTTTAACCTCCACTATTTCATTCGTTTTTATGGATTATTTATTTATTGAAGATTTTTGATAGATACTGCATTATTTATTTGGACACTGTTTTGTTGGTTTTAATAAAAACACTTTTGCACCATCCCCTTGATCCATTTGTTGTGACTAACTGCCAAGCTCATCAGTGACATTACCAACGGTGTCGGGTTCAGGACTCCCTGAATGGCGATGGGAGCGTGGAGTGAACCTGCATCGTCACACTATTACAAATATTAAAGAGGTTGAAGGTCCATGGGACTGTAGCTAACCTTCCTGGATGAGGGAAATCGACCCAAGAATGAACGGAAGGAAAGTGAGAATGGTAGACAAAAAAACAAGGACAACTTCCAAAGAGATACAAGCTGAACTCCAAGGTCCATGCCCATCAGTGTCTGATCACACCATCTGAGTGACAGTGGGCTCAATGGAAGAAGACTCAGGAGAACTCCACATTAAAAAGCCAGACTGGAATTTGCTAAAATACACATTGACATGTTGTAATGCTTCTGGGAGAATGTGGACAGATGAGACAAAGCTGGAGCTTTTTGGCAAGTCACATCAACTTTATGTCCACAGACGAAAACATGAAGCCCTCAAAGAAAAGAACACCATAGCGACTGTGAAACATGGAGGAGGCTCTGTGATGTTTTGGGGCTGCTTTACTGCATTTGTCATGGGCTGCCAAGAGTCTGTGCAGGGAATAATGAAATCTCAAGACTATCAAGACATTCTGGAGTGAAACGTACTGCCCAGTGTCAGAAAGCTCTGTCTCAGTCACAGGTCATGGATCCTCCAACAGGATAAGGAGCCAAAACACACAGTTAAGACCACCAGGGAATGGCTATGAACAACACATTGGACTATCCTGAAGTGGCCTTCTATGAGCCCTGATTTGAATCCCATCAAACATCTATGGAAAGAACTGAGACATGCAGTCTGGAGAAGACCTTCAAACCTGACACTGCCGGAGCAATTTGCGCAGAACAAGTGGGCCAAATGAACTGTGGACAGGTGCAGACATCTCATGGAGAGCTCCAGGAATAAATTGTTTTCAGTAATTGCCACTAAATGTTGTACAAAAAAATATTAGGTTGAGGGTCCCATCATTTTTTGTCCAGGCCATTTTGATTTGTGTTATTATTTGAAATGTTCTGTTGAATCAAACCTCTAAAGTCAAAGTGTGTTTTTTTTCTTAAATAAGGAACAACCAATGATAAGTGCCAGTTATTTTTGTCAGTTTCAAGTTATTGCAAAGACTATTATGGGTTCCTCTTTTTTTCATGGAGAGGTACCAAAAAATGTGTTCACAGGGTCTCCAACCATCTCCAGAAGGAGCCACACGGGTTGGGGGACATCCTTATGACATGCCCAAAATACTTCATCTGGCATTCTCAATCCAGGGGAACAGCGACTCCTGAACCACTGAGCGTCTCACCCCATCATGGAGTGTCAACCCAGCCACCATGCGAAGAAACCTCGTTTGTGCCGTTTCTTCTCACAGTCTCATTCTTTTGATCACTACCCCCCAATTCATGACCTCAAGTCAGGACAAGTGAGGACAAATCCAAATCATATTATATTATATCATCCATCCATCCATTCATCCATCCTCTTCCGCTTATCCGAGGTCGGGTCGCAGAGGCAGCAGCTTGAGCAGAAATGCCCAGCCTTCCCTCTCCCCGGTCACTTCTTCTAGCTCTTCCGGGAGAATCCCGAGGCGTTCCCAGGCCAGCCGGGAGACATAGTCCCTCCAGCGTGTCCTGGGTCTTCCCCGGGGCCTCCTCCCGGTTAGACGTGCCCGGAACACCTCACCAGGGAGGCGTCCAGGAGGCATCCTGATCAGATGCCCGAGCCACCTCATCTGACTCCTCTCGATGCGGAGGAGCAGCGGCTCTTCTCTGAGCCCCTCCCGGATGACTGAGCTTCTCACCCTATCTTTAAGGGAAAGCCCAGACACCCTGCGGAGGAAACTCATTTCAGCCGCTTGTATTCGCGATCTCGTTCTTTCAGTCACTACCCATAGCTCATGACCATAGGTGAGGGTAGGAACATAGATCGACTGGTAAATTGAGAGCTTTGCCTTGCGGCTCAGCTCCTTTTTCACCACGACAGACCGATGCAGCGCCCGCATTACTGCGGATGCCGCACCGATCCGCCTGTCGATCTCACGCTCCATTCTTCCCTCACTCGTGAACAAGACCCCAAGATACTTGAACTCCTCCACTTGAGGCAGGATCTCGCTCCCAACCCTGAGAGGGCACTCCACCCTTTTCCGGCTGAGGACCATGGTCTCGGATTTGGAGGTGCTGATTCCCATCCCAGCCGCTTCACACTCAGCTGCGAACTGATCCAGAGAGAGCTGAAGATCACGGCCTGATGAAGCAAACAGGACAACATCATCTGCAAAAAGCAGTGACCCAATCCTGAGTCCACCAAACCGGACCCCCTCAACACCCTGGCTGCGCCTAGAAATTCTGTCCAAAAAAGTTATGAACAGAATCGGTGACAATGGGCAGCCCTGGCGGAGTCCAACTCTCACTGGAAATGGGTTCGACTTACTGCCGGCAATGCGGACCAAGCTCTGACACCGGTTGTACAGGGACCGAACCGCCCTTATCAGGGGGTCCGGTACTCCATACTCCCGGAGCACCCCCCACAGGATTCCCCGAGGGACACGGTCGAACGCCTTTTCCAAGTCCACAAAACACATGTAGACTGGTTGGGCGAACTCCCATGCACCCTCCAGGACCCTGCTAAGGGTATAGAGCTGGTCCACTGTTCCGCGACCAGGACGAAAACCACACTGTTCCTCCTGAATCCGAGGTTCGACTATCTGACGGACCCTCCTCTCCAGAACCCCCGAACAGACTTTTCCAGGGAGGTTGAGGAGTGTGATCCCTCTGTAGTTGGAACACACCCTCCGATCCCCTTTCTTAAAGTGGGGGACCACCACCCCGGTCTGCCAATCCAGAGGCACTGTCCCTGATGTCCATGCGATGTTGTAGAGACGTGTCAACCAAGACAGTCCTACAACATCCAGAGCCTTTAGGAACTCCGGGCGTATCTCATCCACCCCCGGGGCCCTGCCACCAAGAAGTTTTTTGACCACCTCGGTGACCTCAGTCCAAGAGATGGGGGAGCCCACCTCCGAGTCCCCAGGCTCTGCTTCCTCATTGGAAGGCATGTTATTGGGATTGAGGAGGTCTTCGAAGTACTCCCCCCACCGACCCACAACGTTATATCATCTAATGTTAAACATATTACAGGTACAGAGCAGAATTTATTTTAGTATTATACTGTATTGAGGATTACTTGTGTTCTGTTATGTGTATTGTATTGTATTGACCCCCCCCCCCACCTTCTTTTTTGACACCTACTGCACTCCCGGCCTACCTGGAAAGGGGTCTCTCTTTGAACTGCCTTTTCCAAGGTTTCTTCCATTTTTTCACTACTAGGGGTTTTTATGGGAGTTTTTCCTTGTCGTCTTAAAGAGTCAAGAATGGGGGGCTATCAAAAGGCAAGGCCTGTTAAAGCCCATTGCGGCACTTCTTGTGTGATTTTAGGCTATACAAAAATAAATTGTATTTTATTGTATTGAATTTTGACCCCTTGAAAATATGTTACGTTAAATAAAGGCCGAAATCAGTCTGTCGCTTAGCTATTATTTTGACATTGTCACTTATGGACTTATCACGGGAAATGGCTGATGAAACGACACGTGTGGAGTTTGGAAACAGTTCGAAAAGGCATTAGCTGAGGTGAATGGAAACGCTTGGCCTCAATTGTAGTTTTTGAGTCAACACGCGGGAAATGTTCAAGTGTCTTTACATTTTAGAATTTTACGACTCCTTAAGTGTGAAAGGGTGTCACATTCAACAGCTTTTTGGAAGGATGTGTGAACGAGCGCCCTTAATAAAAAGATCTGCAGCTGTTAAATGATGCGCTTTGGGGTCGCCAGAAATCTCAATGAAGCGTCATCTGTGTTTTTCCAAAATCAATCATCATTAATATCACATCATGGCGTCCAGTGCTTTATAATGACCAGCTGGTCCGAAAGAGCAGTCCAGAAGCTGCTAATACAGCCAACATGAAGCAGTCATTGCTAGAATAATTAATTTTACTGTAACACAATAATTAAATTAACTCAAACGTTTTTTCCCAGTTCAGAACTTTTCATTTGTAGTTATTGAAATTAATGAGAAAACCATATCAAATACATAGAACGATCAATGCAGTTTGACTTTTCAGACAATGCTTTAATTTTTTTTAAATAGTTTTTGATAATGAGTCAGCTGCTTGTTTTAGAGATGTGCGGAGGCTGCGGTGCTTTGACTGTACAAATGAAATAGCAGTTAATTTGTTTCAATTAAGTGAAATCAAGATGTATAGTCTTATCAAAACTACTGTGTTATGAATTAATCTGCCGTACAGCTGCAAGGTTTTTAGGTCATTTTTGTATGGATAGAATTTACAAAATTAAACTTGTGAATGCCATAATGGAGGGACATGAATAGCACTTTCCTGCCTGGATGGGATTCCACAACGGAAAGATGCTGGATGGAAAACACTGACCAGCCAGGTTGGTTGCTGGTACCTTTATCACCCAGAAGGCCATACTAGAAGAACAGGGGGAGACCGTGTGTTCCCCACTATATACAGGGTGGCAGCATCCCTCTGTTGGAACTCTAATTTGTATACCCGCAGGGCATATTGGGAGCTGTAGTCCTGAAGGGCAGCCCTGATGGGGAACTTGTGCTGCCACGGGGAGCTGCAGGAAAACATTACCGCTGCTTTTGGGGGGTTTCCACCTGGCACAGTACTGCTTCCGATATGCAGTGCTGTGGCACCAGAAATAGTCCTGGGTCCGGTGAAAAAGAAGCCAACACCTCTACATCTGGGAGTCAGAGTCGGGAGGCAGTGGATTACACTCCTGGAGGAAGGTGAACAGTTGTACTTTATTATTGTGCTGGACTGATTGAACCCTGTAATTAGTTTATTGCACATTAAAATATCTTTTATTTTACCTAAAATTGTATTAGGTTGAGTTGTGTCTAGCGTCTAGGGCTCTGGGGGCGCCCCCTTGTGGCCACAAACTAATGCAATGTCCACTCACTTTCACAAATACAGACAACATGATCGGACCTCAAGTATGGGAAAGGCACTATATAAATAAAATGTATTATTATTATTATTATTATTATTATTATTATTATTATTATTATTATTATTATTATTATTATATTGAGTCCTTGAGCAAGGTCCTTAACCTGAAAATTTCTCTGGGGCGCTGTACAATGGCTGACCCTGCGTTCTGACCCCCCAGTAAGGGTCATGCGACAAGACAATTTCCCATCAGGGATTAACAAAGTACATCTCTCTATTATTTAAAAAAAAATCTTGGGATGAGGCGAGACTTTTTTTCCTGCGACGAGACGTGATCTTTTGAAGAGAAACAGAGAGACACTTACACGTCCCGCAAGACGGTCAAGTCACGTCATACTTACAACCTGTGGATGCAAGACCCCTGAGACGGTGACTTTTACAAATCACTCCCTACTTACAACCATTTTCAAACAAGACCACGGTCATCTAACCTCTCAGTTGCACTTCCTGTGCATTTAGCTCTTAAAAATTTTATAAAGTATCTATCTATCTTGCTCAACGGCCCAACGAAGTAGAGTCACTTTTGGTATTTACGGGATTCAAACCGGCAACCTACCGATTACCAGTGCAAATCCCTAGCCTCAGCACCACCACTCATGTATCAGTGCATGCTCCTAACCTCTGTAATAGATAGATAGATAGATAGATAGATAGATAGATAGATAGATAGATAGATAGATAGATAGATAGATAGATAGATAGATAGATAGATAGATAGATAGATAGATAGATAGATAGATAGATAGATAGATAGATAGATAGATAATAGCAATTTTGAGATAGATAGATAGATAGATAGATAGATAGATAGATAGATAGATAGATAGATAGATAGATAGATAGATAGATAGATAGATAGATAGATAGATATTTTTTATTGACACATATGATTTTCCCAAATTGATTATGTATTGATTATATCAAATGACTTCTGTCCTTGCTAATTGTTTGCTTTTGCCTTTAGAACTCTTACAAAAGCCTATCAATCTGTGATCCAATACAGTTACTATTTTTGCACAAGAAGAAATATTGATAAGAAAGCCAGTATAATAAAGTGTAGTAGAATTCTGAATCCAAGGGTCCTGTTTATCAGTAATTAGCAAGGACATGAGAAATGAAGCTAATACACAGTATGTTTCTGTAAGTGACAAGTGTATGTATAAAGTGCTACCAGCATCAGTAAGATTGTCATATCTTGCTACAGTATGTACAGAATGATACACCACGTATGTTTCAATGCAGGTGTCCTTTCCATTCTGAACTGGCATTGTAATCACACTTTGATGATAGATAGATAGATAGATAGATAGATAGATAGATAGATAGATAGATAGATAGATAGATAGATAGATAGATAGATAGATAGATAGATAGATAGATAGATAGATAGATAGATAGATAGATAGATAGATAGATAGATAGATAGATAGATAGAAGTTTTAGTACAGTAGGCAGGATAACACAGATATAAAAATAACAATTCATAGTGATGTTACCAGCCCACCTCACCACAGCATAGAAAATCACACTGGCTATCACAGAGCAGTAGAAGATGTGAAGGAGGTCACTTCCCACATTAAAGGAATGCAGTATCCTAAGGAAGAAGAATCTGCTCTGCTCTTTCTTCTACAGTTCCTGTGTGTTACAAGACCAGTCCAGCCTGTCACTGACGTGGACCCCCAAGTTCTTGTAGCAATGCACTAACTCTACATTCACTTTCTGAATGCTGCCCTGACACAGAGGCTGTTTGGTGCGGTGAAAGTCAATAACCACTTCCTTATTAATGGACATGTAGATTATATGATATGAGTTACGTGAGAGTTTTGGGGTTTTATTATCCATATGAATTCCTACATTGGACAATATGGCGGCCTGTAGTGGAAGGCAGAGAATGTACATGTGACAGATACATATGGTCTCCAGATTGAGAGATGGCAGCCTCCCTGGGTTGCAGCGTTGCTTTGGATTCTCACAGGGAACCATGGGACTCTGCCATTTTGGGTTCCGTGGGTACCGTCAAGGGGTTCTCCAGGGACTTGCGGAGCCCTAATTCATTGGGCTTCTGCCTCACCCAGAAGTGCTTCCTGACCACGCTAACGTGATGGAGCATTAAAGAAGCCCACTGCCTTCATTCCAGAAGTCAGAGTTGGGAGGAAGAGGGACACAGCTTGCTGGAGGAAAGAGGAGGAGGACAGCAAGAGAGAGAAAGAAGAAGAAGAGAAGACAAAGTGCTGTGTGCTTCTTGATACTGAGCATTTAGCTCTTAAAAATTTTATAAAGTATCTATCTATCTTGCTCAACGGCCCAACAAAGTAGAGTCACTTTTGGTATTTACGGGATACGAACCGGCAACCTTTCCGATTACCAGTGCAAATCCCTAGCCTCAGCACCACCACTCCTGTATCAGTGCATGCTCCTAACCTCTGTAATAGATAGATAGATAGATAGATAGATAGATAGATAGATAGATAGATAGATAGATAGATAGATAGATAGATAGATAGATAGATAGATAGATAGATAGATAGATAGATAGATAGATAGATAGATAGATAGATAGATAGATAGATAGATAGATAGATAGATAGATCCTTTATTAATCCCAAGGGGAAATTCACATAAATAGTAATTATAATAGATATAATAGAAATAGTAATTCTTTACAATTTTATACCGCTTTTCTCACTACTAAGAGTGCTTTTCATAGTGAGTGGGAAGCCCCTTCAACCACCACCAATGTGTATCACCCATCTGGATGATGCAACGGCAGCCATATTGTGCCAAGTACGCTCACTACACCTTAGCTGTTAGGTGGTGAAGGGGTGAGAGAGAGAGAGAGAGAGACAATTAGAGACTTTGGATGTTTAGGGGGCCAGAATGACCAGGTTGTGGTGGGCAATTTAGCCTGGATGCTGGGATACACCTTGCTCCACAGTGTCAGGACTTTGATTTTACGCCTCATCAGACATGAACAGTGCCATTTTTACAGCATTTTGCTGCACTGGGGGCATTGGGATCCACTGTCAGACCACAGGGTAAGCGCCCCCTGCTGGCCTTGCCTTTTCCAGGTTGTTCTTCAATCCAAGTACTATATACTGTGTTGTTTGTTTTATTACAATTCACAAAAAAGAACCAAGGAGAGAGATTTGGCCACATAGGACCGTACCGAAGGAAAATAGCTGTCAACCCATGCAACGACACGTGTGGATTACTATTATTACAGGACTGATGGATAGTAGGGTCCGCCGAATGCTGCCCTAGATACCTGCTCCCTTGTGGTAAGCAGCAGCTACTTTATTTGAATCCATGTTCCAATCGCAATAATGGTTCCCTGTTTTTGCCCGATATTTTTTTACTCTTTTCCCCCACGGAGTAAATTCACAAAAGATTAAGAATGCACCAAGAGCTGACTGATTGTAACATTTGAAAGAAAAATCCCACTATTTCAAGATCAGATTCTATCTCTATGCTACTCTAGGTAGCTAAAGGTAAGAAAGCCATTGATACCAATCTCCATAAAGTATCTGTTTGCTCTTCATTCATTTCTACAGGGACATGGATTACCCAGTATCTAAAGCCTACTTCCTTATGAGTGGCCATGTTTTTTGTTATCACTTTAAGCAATAAGTAGAATGAGTGTTGAACGATTCAGATAACAAAAGTTAATCCTGTGTGAAATCTGGTGTTTCCCTAATTGGCAGATTTATTGCTTGCAATATAGACGTTTTCTCAGTGGATGACAAGTCCAAAGACTTTAATAGAGCTTGTCCTGATGTTTGAGTCTAAGCTGTACTGAAAGTGGCACTGAAACTATTGTTGATTTATTGAGAATTTATTATTCATTATTCCATTAATAATTAATATAATACCTAGAGAAACTGAGATCTCAAAGAATTTCTGTTACCTGAATGAACATGACACTGCAATTTCAGCTAACAGCCTTTTCGGATAATAAAACACTAATGTCTGTCTGTCTGTCTGTCTGTCTGTCTGTCTGTCTGTCTGTCTGTCTGTCTGTCTGTCTGTCTGTCTGTGTGTGTGTGTGTGTGTGTGTGTGTGTGTGTGCGTGCGTGTGTGTGTGTGTGTGTCTTGTCCCTCAAAGCAATCTGATTGGTTAGTTTGGCTTTGTTCTGATTTGTCAGTTTTGTTTTACATGCTTAGTCAAACACAAACAAGTTAGAAAGCACTGGGTAGGAAAGGCTGACACACATGAGGATACTAATGAAAGTCCTATGAGGAACATGGAGAGAGCACCTTCAAAGAAGGGTAAGCATTCACAAGAATATGAATGATGGGCAACCTGTTTGGTCAGTTTGGCTTTGTTCTGATTCGTCAATTTTGTTTTACTTCTTTAGACAAACGCAAACAAGACATAAAGCACTGGGCAAGAAAGAATGGCACACATTAGGATAGCGATAAAAGGCATAGGAGGAACATGGAAAGTCATCTTCAGACACAGATAAGTATTCACAAGAATATTAATGATGGGCATTCTGATTGGTCAGTTTGACTTTGGTCTGAATTTTCAGTTTTGTTTTACTTCCTCAGTCAAACGCAAAAAAAGTCATAAAGCACTGGGTAGGAAAGGTTGGCACACATGAGGATACTGATAAATGGCATAGGAGGAACATGGAGAATGAACTTCAAGAACAGCTATATATTCACGAATATGAACAAGGGGCAATGTGATTGGTCAGTTTGGCTTAGGTCTGAATGGTCAGTTTTGTTTTACTTCCTTAGTCAAACGTAAATAAGACATAAAGTACGGGGCAGGAAAGGTTGGCACACATGAGGATACTGATAAATGGCATAGGAGGAACATGGAAAATGAAGTTCTAACACAGCTAAGTATTCACAAATATGAACGAGGGGCAATGTGATTGGTCAGTTTGGCTTTGGTCTGATTCATCAGTTTTGTTTTATTTCCTTAGTCAAACGTAAATGAGACATAAAGCACTGGGCAAGAAAGGTTGGCACACATTAGGATATCCATAAAAGGCATAGGAGGAACATGGAAAGTCATCTTCAGACACAGATAAGTATTCACAAGAATATTAATGATGGGCATTCTGATTGGTCAGTTTGACTTTGGTCTGAATTTTCAGTTTTGTTTTACTTCCTCAGTCAAACGCAAAAAAAGTCATAAAGCACTGGGTAGGAAAGGTTGGCACACATGAGGATACTGATAAATGGCATAGGAGGAACATGGAGAATGAACTTCAAGAACAGCTATATATTCACGAATATGAACAAGGGGCAATGTGATTGGTCAGTTTGGCTTAGGTCTGAATGGTCAGTTTTGTTTTACTTCCTTAGTCAAACGTAAATAAGACATAAAGCACTGGGCAGGAAAGGTTGGCACAAATGAGGATACCAATAAAAGGCATAGGAGGAACATGGAAAATGAAGTTCTAACACAGGTAAATATTCACAAATATGAACGAGTGGCAATCTCATTGGTCACTTTGGCTTTGGTCTGATTCATCAGTTTTGTTTTACTTCTTTAGACAAACACAAAAAAGACATAAAGCACTGGGCAAGAACGGTTGGCACACATTAGGATATCCATAAAAGGCATAGGAGGAACATGGAAAGTCATCTTCAGACACAGATAAGTATTCACAAGAATATTAATGATTCCTCCCTGTGTGGAGTTTGCATGTTCTCCCCATGTCTGCGTGGGTTTCCTCCGGGCGCTCCGGTTTCCTCCCACTGTCCGACGACATGCAGGTTAGGTGGATTGGCATTTCTAAATTGGCCTTAGTGTGTGTGCTTGGTGTGTGGGTGTGTTTGTGTGTGTCCTGCAGTGGGTTGGCACCCTGCCCGGGATTGGTTCCTGCCTTGCGCCCTGTGTTGGCTGGGATTGGCTCCAGCAGACCCCCGTGACCCTGTGTTCGGATTCAGTGGGTTGGAAAATGGATGGATATTAATGATGGGCACTCTGATTGGTCAGTTTGGCTTTGATCTGAATTTTGAGTTTTGTTTTACTTCCTCGGTCAAACTCAAAAAAAGTCATAAAGCACTGGGTAGGAAAGGATGACACACATGAGGATACTGATAAATGGCATAGGAGGGACATGGAGAATGAACTTCAAGAACAGCTATATATTCACGAATATGAACAAGGGGCAATGTGATTGGTCAGTTTGGCTTAGGTCTGAATGGTCAGTTTTGTTTTACTTCCTTAGTCAAACGTAAATAAGACATAAAGCACTGGGCAGGAAAGGTTGGCACAAATGAGGATACCAATAAAAGGCATAGGAGGAACATGGAAAATGAAGTTCTAACACAGGTAAGTATTCACAAATATGAACGAGGGGCAATCTGATTGGTCAGTTTGGCTTTGGTCTGATTCATCAGTTTTGTTTTACTTCTTTAGACAAACGTAAACAAGACATAAAGCACTGGGCAAGAACGGTTGGCACATATTAGGATACCGATAAACGGCATAGGAGGAACATGGAAAGTCATCTTCAAACACAGCTAAGTTTTCTCAAGAATATGAATGATGGGCACTCTGATTGGTCAGTTTGGCTTTGGTCTAAATTGTCAGTTTTGTTTTACTTCCTCAGTCAAACGTAAATAAGACATAAAGCATTGGGCAGGAAAGATTGACACATAGGAGGATACTGATGAAAGTTGCACAAGAAACATGGAGACAGCATCTTCAAACGAGGGTTAGCAGTCACAAGAATACAAATGATGGGCACTCTGATTGGTCAGTTTGGCTTAGGTCTGAATTGTCAGTTTTTGTTTTACTTCCTTAGTCAAACGCAAACAAGACATAAAGCATTGGGCAGGAAAGGTCGGCACACATTAAGATACCGGTAAAAGGCATAGGAGGAACATGGAATGTCATTTTCAAAGAGTCTCAAGAACATGAATGATGGGCAACCTGATTGGTCAGTTTGGCTTTGTTCTGATTCGTCAGTTGTGTTTTACTTCCTTAGTCAAACGCAAACAAGACATAAAGCACTGGGTAGGAAAAGTTGGCACACATGAGGATACCAATAAAAGGCATAGGAGGAATATGGAAAGTGAACTTCTAACACAGCTAAGTATTCACAAGAATATAAACAAGGGGCAATCTGATTGGTCAGTTTGGCTTTGGTCTGATTCGTCAGTTTTGTTTTACTCTCTTATTCAAACACAAATAAGACTGGGAGCTCTGTGCAAGACAGGCTGACACACACAAGGATACTGATGGCCATCTGACCTTATCTTCGCCTTGTTGTTTAGAGACTTACAAAGACGAAAACAATTCTGTTTAAGGATTCTACTTGTCTTATTCATATACCTGTCTTATATAAGTGCACATTATTTATTTTTTGTATACTAGTTATGTATTATTTTTCTTATCTAATCTTAATTAGTTTTTCATTGCATGTATGACGGGCAGCCTTGGTTAATACCCAGCCGGAATGCAGATGGAATGGAAGAACTGAGAATTCCTGAGACAATACCTTCCCTGGGACGCTAGAGTGCAGCCCTCCTGGGCCGCTGTGGCACCATGGTTTCACACAGAGCATGCTAGTGGTTCATCAGGATTACCTGGAATCACTCCCAAGTGTGGTGGAAATCTGCAGCTCCCTCTGGCGGCCCTCATGGAACCCAGCAGGGCTGTACTAAACTCCAGTTCCCAGCATGCCCTGCGGGAAACCATGGTGCCACAGCCGCCCAGGAGGGCTGCCCTCTAGCGTCCCAGGGGCGGTATTGCCTCAACGATCCTCTTTCTCCCGATTCTTTCATTCCATTGCCATCCCAACCGGGTATTGCCCAAGGCCGCCCGTCACACATGTAATTACGTCTTTGGCATCTTGTAACGCACTTTGAGCTACATCGCTTGTATGAAAATATGCTATACAAATAAATGCAATTCTTCTTTTTATTTTAGCTCAAGGCTGCAATATAGCAAAATGGAAACATGAGATTAAAAATTCTTGATACTCACTACAAACTACATGGGGTAAGTAACATATAAAATAAAAAATGTACATTTTGGGTGGGGTGTTCCTTTAATATCTAGTTCCTCCAATAGTGTTCACAACATTTCCGATGGTTTTTCCAGGGGTCATCAACGTAGGGTTTCACTCTCCATTACTGGGTTGTAATTCATTTATATTTTCCTCCATGACCTATATTTACAATCCATTGTTCACATCGGGTGGACTGGCATTGCTAAGGTGGCCTTAGTATGTGTGTGTGTTGCCCTGTGATGGGCTGGCACCCTGTTCAGGGATTGTTCCTGCCTTGTGCCTGAT
Organism: Erpetoichthys calabaricus; assembly: GCF_900747795.2. Classification (NCBI taxonomy): domain Eukaryota; kingdom Metazoa; phylum Chordata; class Cladistia; order Polypteriformes; family Polypteridae; genus Erpetoichthys; species Erpetoichthys calabaricus. Next base: position 186,086,974 of record NC_041401.2, read on the forward strand.
GCTTAAGGTGATAAGCTCAGGCGTCCTCATGGTCCAGCACTGGATAATCAGTTTTGCAAAATGGAGAGATGGGTGAATGAATGTTCTGAATTAAATCGAATACAATGGAGACCTTTCTGCAGTTCATTTACCATCAAATCACCTGCCAAGCCACCTCTATTTTCAATGACACCTTTTACATAAAAGACAGAAATATAAGCAGATAGCAAAATGGTGAAGACAGCGAGAATGTGAGACTGGCACAAAGGGAAAGTTGTCAGGATATAATTAGCCAAAGGCAGGTTAGAGTGTGCGTGTGTTAGGTGCCAGCATGATACTGACGCTGTGGTGCCGCTGCCTGCATGCTGAAAAGGACACCGGAGATATGGAGACACTCAGAATGAAGCCTGGGGTACTGGCCAAGCCATAAGTGTCATGCCAAGCTTCACAAGGCTGCAGAAAGCAGAGTTTTTGGCTTTGGTTTAACAGTAGAAAGGTATCCTATGGCTTATTGTAGGACTTTTCAGTATTCTGTGGAACTTCTGTGAGGCCCATTAGATTTGTAAATGTGTTTTATTATCACTAGAACATTAGAACACTAGAACACTCTAGACAAGAATAGGCCATTCAGCCCAACAAAGCTCACCAGTCCTATCCACTTATTTCCTCCAAAAAAACATCAAGTTGAGGTTTGAAAGTCCCCAACGTCTTACTGTCTACCACACTACTTGGTCGCTTATTCCAAGTGTCTATCATTCTTTGTGTAATGAAAAACTTCCTAATGTTTGTGCGAAATTTTCCCTTAACAAGTTTCCAAGCGTGTTCCCGTGTTCTTGATGAACTCATTTTAAAGTCACTGTCTTGATCCACTGGACTAAATCCCTTAATAATTTTAAACACTTCAATCTGGTCTCCTCTTAATCTTCTTTTGCTTAAACTGTTAAGGCTCAGCTCTTTTAATCTTTTCTCCTAACTCAACCCTTGTAGCCCAGGAATCAGCCCAGTCGCTCTTCTCTGGACCTTTTCTAGTGCTGTTATGTCCTTTTCGTAGCCTGGAGATGAAAACTGCACACAGTACTCAAGATGAAGCCTCACCAGTGTGTTATAAAGCATCCGCTATAATGTCCTTAGACTTGTACTTCACACATCAGGGCGCTATATAACCTGACATTCTGTTCTGATAGCGTCAAGTCCACTATGACTCCTAAGTCCTTTAATCTTTCCTCCTAACTCATCCCCTGTAGCCCTGGAATCAGCCTCATTGAGCTGGTGGTGGATTTTAGGAGGCCCATGTGCAAAAGTTCGCTGACGACACTGCTATCATGGGCTGCATCAGGAGTGGGCAGGAGGAGGAGGAGTATAGGAACCTAATCAAGGACTTTGTTAAATGGTGCGACTCAAACCACCTACACCTGAACACCAGCAAAACTAAGGAGCTGGTGGTGGATTTTAGGAGGACCAGGCCCCTCATGGACCCCGTGATCATCAGAGGTGACTGTGTGCAGAGGGTGCAGACCTATAAATACCTGGGAGTGCAGCTGGATGATAAATTAGACTGGACTGCCAATACTGATGCTCTGTGCAAGAAAGGACAGTGCCGACTATACTTCCTTAGAAGGCTGACGTCCTTCAACATCTGCAATAAGATGCTGCAGATGTTCTATCAGATGGTTGTGGCGAGCGCCATCTTCTACGCGGTGGTGTGCTGGGGAGGCAGCATAAAGAAGAGGGACGCCTCACGCCTGGACAAACTGGTGAGGAAGGCAGGCTCTATTGTAGGCACGGAGCTGGACAGTTTGACATCCGTGGCAGAGCGACGGGCGCTCAGCAGACTCCTGTCAATCATGGAGAATCCACTGCATCCATTGAACAGGATCATCTCCAGACAGAGGAGCAGCTTCAGCGACAGACTGCTGTCACCGTCCTGCTCCACTGACAGACTGAGGAGATCGTTCCTCCCCCACACTATGTGACTCTTCATTTCCACCCGAGGGGGTAAACGTTAACATTATACAAAGTTATTGTCTGTTATACCTGCATTGTTATCACTGTTTAATTTAATATTGTCTTTATCAGTATGCTGCTGCTGGAGTATGTGAATTTCCCCTTGGGATTAATAAAGTATCTATCTATCTATCTATCTATCTATCTATCTATCTATCTATCTATCTATCTATCTATCTATCTATCTATCATTGCTCTTCTCTGGACATTTTCTATTGCTGTTATGTCCTTTTTGTAGTCTGGAGATCAAAACTCTACCCAGTACTCCAGACGAGGCCTCACCAGTGTGTTATAAAGCCTGAGCAGAACCTCCTGTGACTTGTACTCCACACGTCAAGGTGCTATATAACCTGACATTCTGTTAGCCTTCTTAATGGTTTCTGAACACTGTCTGGAAGTCAATAGCTTAGAGTCCACTATGACTCCTAAATCCTTCTCCTCAGGTGGACTCTCGATTTTCCGACTGACCATTGTGCATTCAAACCTAACATTTTTACTTCTTATGTGTAAGACTCTGCGGTGGGCTGGCACCCTACCCGGGGTTTGTTCCTGCCTTGCGCCCTGTGTTGGCTGGGACTGGCTCCAGCAGACCCCCATGACCCTGTATTTAAGATATAGCGGGTTGGACAATGGATGGATGGATGGATAGATGGATGGATGTGTAACACTTTACATTTACTGACATTAAATCTCATCTGCCACAAATTAGTCATAGTGTGTGTTGGGTGCATCCAACCATTCCAATTGAGCAGCTCTTCTGAATGAAGTCAATATGCTGTACATTGTCCTTTGTTACTATGTATTTGCTTTTTGAAAATACCAATAGCCACCACATAACATCCAACCACACATACGTCCTCATAATCAGCAGCACCCAATCTCACATTTCGCATGTCCCTGGAGTGTTGTAGCATTATTTCTGTTCCATTTGTTAAAGCAAATATGACAATGAAAGTGTATCATGGCTGCCAAACACAGCAAAACCAGTGCTAGTGATAGCAAGAAGCAAAGGAGAATTATCGATTTGGAAGCGAAACAAAAGGTTATTCGGCAACACAAATGTGGAATAATTCTGAAATGCTGCCTCTCGCGATTTAGGCATGGCGCACTCGACAATCACAATGATCTGCACAAAACAAAAGCTGTTAAAGGATTGGCTTCACTGAAAGCTGAAAGGCTAACGAAAAATATGAGCGGGAGCTACATCAGATTTGGAGGAATTGCTAATGGTGCGGATTGAGGACCAAACATCAAGGTGAATCCCTCGCAACACGTTGACGATCCACTGCTAAGGCACTGAGCTTGTTTGAGATATAAATACCGTATACAGCATGGTGGTCGCACAACAACCAAATCACATAACATCCCGTTTCACCGAATGCATTGTGGATGATAAGCAGTACATACCTGTAATGACATCAATGTACCTCGTGATTACAGTAACATGAATTATCAGTAATCCTGCCAACCGCTTATAGAATTTATGGCTGCCAGAAGTGATTGAACTACAAAGTCAATATCCATCCACCCACCCATTTTCCTCACCTTCTTCTCCATGTCATGCTAATATCTAAGACTATCATTGTTTTTCTTCACCTACAAACTTAGTTGCTGCTCATTCAATCCATGTTCAGGAAAGGAGAACTTCACACAGACACTGACCAGTCCTGAAAATGAACTCAAGTGCTGAACCTGTGAGGTTTCCATCATTTGACACTGTGCCATTCTTACTTTCTAATGCAGACTTAAGATGAAAGAACAATGGGAAAAACTGAGCATGCCCTGTTGCGAAAGGAGAAATGCAGTCAAATCATGAGCTGGAACGCACACCTTTGTTCTTATAACGACAAATTCCCGTTCCTTGATTGCCCAGTAGATGCTGGGTAGTCTTTTGGCCTTGTAGGCCCTGCAGAATTTCTACGACATCTCACCTCTGGAGCTTTATTTATTTTTTATTTTTTCAGTCCACCCCTATCATCTGACTAGGATTGTATTAACCATTACTTACTTAGACTTACTTACTTAGTTCCTCCCACGCCGGGTGGCGCATCAGGCACCAAGAGATCGCCAACGAATTCGGTCAGCAGCAGCGGCTTCAGCTTCGTCCCATGATATGTCTATAGTGCGTAGGTCTTCGTTGAAAGAACGCCGCCATGTTTGTTTTGGGCGGCCATGCTTTCGTGGGCGTTCAGCTCAGAGCGATCTTTGGAAGGCGATGTATCAGTTGCCTGATGATGTGGCCAGCAAATCGAAAGCGCCGTTCTGCTACAGTGCTCACTAGAGGATGGGTAGCTGTTCATTGAAGGATTTTGTCATTGCTGACGTGGTCCCGGTAGGGGACCTTCAGTATTCACCGTAGACAGCGTTGTTGAAAGGCGTTCAGGCGTCTCATGATCGCTGCAGAGGACTTCCAAGTTTCTCTCGCATATATCGCCGTAGGGATGACGGTCGTGTTTAGCAGTCGTATCTTCGTTGGCAGTGTAATGGCTTTGGATCGCCATATTGGTATTAACCATTAGGGACCTAAAAACTAATCTATAAATAAGGACTCTGTCTGACTGTCACACAAAAACCAGTGGGCTGTGAGCCTTCATCTTAGTCTCAATCAAGAACTTAGGCCATGATATGCATAATGTAACCCATGAGTTGGTCATATGGACTACCTTGGACACAAAATTAGGCCTTGGCTCCTTCTCATGGCAAGCAGTGACAAGGCCAAGGGCCGTGGCTGACATTAAAATGACAATGGAATGTGGCTTTGCTGACAAGAAGCATGGCAGTCTCTTCTGACAGTGAAGCACCTTGCACAGACCAGTTGATCATCTTTACCACTAATGCTAGTCATACATTCTGAGCACAAAAGAAAGTTGTATATGACCAAAGAGTTGGAAGTATGGGCCTCCACTGCCACATTATTAGGCATCGGGTCCTTCATATGGCAAGTGGGTGGCACTGCAGTATGTCCTGGCTGATAACCAAAGCACGGCCACACGAGAACATGGCATGTTTGTCAGGAGAAGAGCCGCAGGGACATCTGGTGGCTGTGTGGAAGGAGAGAAAGAAAGAAATTTTGTCCTCAACTAGGACCCCTCTGAGTCAAGAAACAGGGAGGAGGAAACTTGTCCATGCATCTTTCATGAAGAGGGAGCACCCTGTGACAACAGTGCCCTGAGCAGAAGTGTCAGTAAAAGGTCCCAGAACAAAGACAGGAGCTCCTACTTACTGAATCTACATAACAGTGCTGAATTAATCCTGACATTTACTCTGATTAGTTCATTGGCTTGCACCTTCTGAATATTAACTCTGATTGGTTGTACTAGGGTATTGTACCATGTTAGCCATTATGAATGTAGAGAAAAGCCAAGCAAAATGACACCTTTTATTGGCTAACTAAAAAGATTACAATATGCAAGCTTTTGAGGCAACTCAGGCCACTTCTTCAGGATTACATCTTGCCTGAAGAAGGGGCCTGAGTTGCCGCGAAAGCTTGCATATTGTAATCTTTTTAGTTAGCCAATAAAAGGTGTCATTTTGCTTGGCTTTTCTCTACTCTGATTGGTTAAAAGACATGATATGTTTTCAGCAGAGAGCATGGCCAGAATACATACCCAAAATAAAAGTCTCATTCTACTGTATTCTTGTCCTTCAATATCTCTTATGTTCAGCTCTTATTCTTTTATGGAAAATGGTGAATGTGCCAACTGTCAGGTCTTACTGGGCCCATGACATCGGTCATTTTCTTAAGCCACCAGGCTAGGACACTCGGTCTCTTTACTTAACCCTGTGGTAAAGTGAAGTCCGTGGCCGATCAGCACCTTTTTAAATAAATAATCGCCGCACTCACGTCTTGGTAAGAGGGGGCATGGTAGCGTGGCGAGAGTGGTTCCCGGGCACGATGTGGGAGAGGGCGGCCCTACACTAAGTGCACAGGTGTGGGATCATCTGTGACTCGAATTGGTGCCGGGAGTGGCTAATTGGCACAGCTGTGCCATGTCACCATTTTAAAAGGGGAAGCGCAAGGAGAAAAGAGAAAAGAGAAAAGAAACTCTGAACGGAGGATACTGAGTGGACTGTAACCTCGTTTTAAAGAAGATTCATGTATTGGATTTTAACCTCCACTTTTTGCACCTGTTTTTATTGGATTATTTATTTATTGATTGTTTTTATGCACTGCACTATTGAACACTTGACTTTGATTTGTTTTAATGAAAGCACTGAACACTTTTGCTCCTTCCCCTTGCTTCATGTGCTGTCCTCATTTGTACAGCTCATCCTGGTCATGACTATTGACCAATGAGCCAATGAGAATAGGGAGCATGGGCTGTAAGCATACAGTAAGTTTAATATGTTACTTTGCTTTGCTCTGCTATTTTTCTACTCACATGCACAGATGACACAGAGCCAGATTAAGCACAGGGGTCACCATATTGAACTGCTAGGCAAGCGGTAAGACATAAGACAGATTGGAACAACTGGAAAGCGTGCAGTCAGACTGAGAGATGCCATGTGCTATTTCTGTCTGTTAAGTCAGCATGAAATTGTATCCTTGTTTAAGCTCCTGTCACACACGTACATATGGGAGGCAGCTAAAGGGCTTGAATAGTGACAATTCCATGTCTGACCAGGGGGTGGCAAGATGCACTGACTTTTTCACTCAATCCTCTGCAGACCATTCGCAGGGAAATTCCACAGGGTTCCGGCACACGTGATGATGTCACTTCCGGTTTTGGTGTCCATGATGACGTCAGCTCTGTTTCCCGCACCCGTGATGATGTCACTTCCTGCGCAGACGATGTCACTTTCTTCTTTTCCGTGGTGCCCGTGATGATGTCACTTCCTGCCCTGATGAACGTAACTTTCTGCTTTTCTGGCACCCGTGATGACGTCACTTCTGGTTCCAGGACCCTGATGATGTCACTTCCTGCCCAGATGACGTCACTTTCCGCTTTTCTGGCGTCCTTGATGACGTCACTTCTGGTTCCGGCACCCGTGATGACATCACTTCCTGCCCTGATGAATGTCACTTTCTGCTTTTCCGGCACCCGTGATGATGTCACTTCCGGTTCTGGTGTCCGTGATGACATCAGTTCTGTTTCCCGTGCCCATGATGATTGCACTTCCTGTCCAGATGACATCTCTTTCCTCTTTTCCGGGGCGCCTGTGATGATGTCACTTCTGGTTCTAGCGCCAGTGATGACGTCACTTCTTGCCCAGACGGTGTCAATTTCCACTTTTCTGTCTCTGGTGATAACGTTACTTCCGGTTCTGGCGACCGCGATGATATCACTTCTGGTTCTGGAGCCCATGATGATGTCACTTCTGGTTCCGGCGCCCATGATGACGTCATTTCCTGCCCTGATGAACGTAACTTTCAGCTCTTCTGGTGCCCGTGATGACGTCACTTCTGGTTCCGGCACCCGTGATGACGTCACTTCCTGTCCAGACCTTTAAAGCCGCCATCTTTGCCACATGTCATCAGTTCTGTTTTGGACTTTGAACCAGACACAGCTCTAAAAAAATCCTTTTTGCAGCCAGGGCATAATATACGGGTGGCTGGCCCCAAACCTTTTTATGTCTCCTGTCCATTCTTGTGACACTTCGTTGCCTTGTTTGGAATTGCATGTTCACCTAAGTGGGGGAGAAAACAGTATAAAGCCTTGGGACATTGCCAAGCTCATCTTTGAAGCTGATGGACGGATGGGAGATACCGCCACCCGTTCCTGGAAATGCCTTCCACTGCACTGATGACGTCGACAGACCCCACTCCCGAACTGAGTTTTGTCATTGGCTTCCTTCGTCTGTAAGCCGATATTAAACAAAGCTAAGTTATTTCTCCACGTGATTTCTTACTGCTGTATCACTAAGGGAGGGGTATCGCCTTTTTATATTATATCTATATAGTTTCGGGTTATGTAACACGCTGCAATTACGAAAAGAACTCATTCCAAGGGAGCTAGCGCCCCCTGCTGGACACAGCACCGTCACAAACTCTTTCGGCAGTCTCTACATGCTGTTTTTAACACAAATGCTACATATTTCTTTTGAATGTGAATTGCATTCAAAACACTTCATTTACAAAAAGAGATGTTGCCTCTCTGCGGTGGGTTGGCACCCTGCCCTGAATTGGTTCCTGCCTTGTGCCCTGTGTTGGCTGGGATTGGCTCCAGCAGACCCCCGTGACCCGGTGTTTGGTTGAAAAATGGATGGATGGATGGATGTTGCCTCTTGATTATTCCCTTTATTCTCTCACACTCATCCCCGCCAGAGTGACCTCAGGTGCTGTGAGTCGGGACCACCTTTCTCCAAGGCCTGGAGGTCCAAGTGTTGCTAGCACAGTATTAATATAGAATTTCACTTTTAATTTGTAGGCTCATTTTATAATCCATACCTTGCTAAACGGTTAATAAGAACAAAAGCATTTATTTATTTGATTCCTGTCTTCTCGTAGGTTAATTGGATGCAATTTTTACAATCTGCTCTGTAATTATCCTCTTTTGGCAGCAGCCCAGAATGATAATTCTTTTCAAAGGCAAGACTCGGCACTTTAACGGTGTGATACAAGATTTGGTTAAAAATGACACCCCGTAGGTGGGATTAGAATGGAGAGATGAGGGGATCAAGATACCACAAAAAGAAAGAAGAAGAAGAAGTGAGATCACCATCCGGGAAAGGAATCCTCACAAGCAGAGTACAATAAGAATTATACCGATTTAAGGCGAAAAGGAAATGGAGACTAGACAATGATAATATGAAAGATTGCTTGACAGAGTGTCTGCTTCTTTTTCTCCACTGTCAATTCATCAAGTGTCCCGACTACCAGAAAAATGAAGCTTGACGTCTTTTTGGATCGACGGTATGCAAGCAAAACAATTTGAGTGTTTGCCAAATTGAATTGTCTGTCTTTGATTTTTTTTTTCACTGTACCATTAGTAACACACGAGTGTTGCTTCTTTTCGAACAAAGTTTAACATTCACAACATCTTCAACATTTTCACTGATGCTCTTGATAGCAAAATAATTGAGTGCCAGGCCTAATTGGAATGTCACAGGCAGCACAATGAAATTAAGGGAGCCCGTAAAGCATGCGTGTGAGTGAGTGTGCATGCCATATTGTTCTTGTATGTCGGCTTTGTTCTTTATAACCAGATGTGCAAAATATTTGCTATGCCCCTAGGGTAACAGAAGTGACTAAAATTACCAGTTCCATTATCATTCGTTTGAATGGCCTTCCATGAGGGCTTCAATTAGATGCAAATAATGCAGTTATGCAGCCGTATAGGAAAACATGAGGCTGCTCTTTTGGCCCCTTGCCGTAAACTTACTGGGCAAAACGAATTACTGAAAATAATTAACTGGAACTAATTTCCTTATAAGACGCTTAGCTATACATTACTAGATAATAATCTAGTCTGTTTATTGGGGGGTGGGATGGGGGGTTGCATTCCAAAAATAACACTGCAACAGACAGAAGAAACAAAGCGCTCAGAACGTAGATGAAAAGAACACAGCACATAAAATGGTGTATTTAGTCATAGATAGTAAGCAAAAGAAGAATTAGAGATACAGGGAGACCAGTTTAGTACAAGAAGAATATGACCCTTACAGCTATAAATATTTCAATGACATCCAACCACATTCACTATTTGTATAAACAGTATGGCGGTGCTGCGCCGCTGCTTCGGAGACCAGAGTCCTGTCCACAGTCCTATCAATGTCTGTGTGGAGTTTACACATAAGCATACAGTTAGGAAAAATATTTAATACTAGCCATGTGTGCCCAACTACGTTGCGCGTGTTAAAGTTGTCTGTGAAGGGCTCCCTGTTTAAACGCGGCTGCCAGTCGTGAACTGGGCTCTTCGTCACACAGCATTATGATTTTTTTATAAGGGAAACAAAATTACAAAACAAAACCCTTGGACATTGATTCGATAGGAACGGCCTACTCAGAATCACTGTCCGAATAGTAAATATGTGGTGGCGGAGGAGCATTTCTGCTTCTCTCCGTTCACAGTCTGTCTCGTTTTCACGACGCTGTCGTTTCCTCTCACGATCTCTTCTCAACTTTTCTCCAATCTCGCAGGTTGCTTTGTGGCAATCCAAAGAGTAAGGAAGAACCAATGCTTCTTTCTTGAACTCCAAACTCCGACTGATGGAAAATCACAGAAGTGTGTCCGACTTATATACTCTGACTGCCGACTCCAAGAAACGGGTGAACATTCGATTTGGACAAAGTGCTGCCAACGATGGTCGATAGAAACACAAAAAACTACAGTCTCGACAACAGATCTAAACACAAAGCACGGTGTCGACGCCAGATCTAAACACAAAGAGTGGTAATCGACAGTGTTTGTAAAGAAAAGTAACAACCAAGGCAGTGTCAGGGGAACATGAATTCGTGGACAAACAAAGATCAAGATCCAAATGAAGATTATATATAAAGATTAGTTAATTTAAAGCACAACAATTTGTTTAGTTTGAATGTCTGTGTTTTGAGGTGTGACTGGAGTACTACAGTCTTTAGTACTATAAGCCTGGAGGAGATTCTTAATGCAATGCCTATGTTTTAGCTGTCTCTCTACTGCCATCTAGTGCTTCTTCTTCTAAGTCATTCGCGGACAAACAAAGATCAAGATCCAAATGAAGATTATATATAGAGATGTATAATCATATTAAGCATCATAAAGTTCATGGACGACACGACGGTGCTCCTGCTCCTCAACACCACAAAAACGAAGGAGCTTGTTATTGAGTTTAGAAAAAGCAAAACTGACATCCAGCCACTCATCATTGGTGGGGCCTGTGTGGAGAGGGTCCAGGTGTTCAGGTTTCTGGGCATTGAGCTGGAAGATGACCTGACCTGGAGCGCCAACACCAAGGAGCTGCTGAAGAAGGCGCAGCAGAGGCTGTATTTTCTGAGAATCCGCAGAAAGAACCATCTCCCCAAAAATCTGCTCCTTGCCTTTTATTCACTGTTCCATCGAGAGTGTGCTCACGTACGGACTGTGTGTGTGGTACGGTAGCTGCACTTCCTCAGAAAGGAAAGCGCTCCACAGGGTTGTCAGGACAGCGGAGAGAACAATTGGCTGTATCCTCCCCACTCTGGAACAAATCTACACCTCCCGAAGCCGCAAAAAATCAATAGACATTTCACAGGATTCATCACATCCCGGTCATTGCCTCTTCCAGCTTTTGCCATCGGGCAAGAGAATCAGATCAATGAAAACCAGGAGAAACCGCCTTAAAACAATCATGCAATCATGGCCCTGAACTCAGAATTAAACTGCTCCATACCATTCTCCCAAAGTGCAATATAGACCTTGAGTCAACCAGTGCAATTTGTACATTTAACCAGTGCAATATGTATATTTTGTAAAGTACTTTTATTACTATTCGGTTTGTTATTATTTTCTCTCTTCTTGTCTTTTTAACTCTTATGCCTCACACAAAATCGACTGCTCCTTCAATTTCGTTGTTCCTTTGTAAAAGTGACAATGACAATAAAGATCTATCTATCTATCTATCTATCTATCTATCTATCTATCTATCTATCTATCTATCTATCTATCTATCTATCTATCTATCTATCTATCTATCTATCTATCTATCTATCTATCTATCTATCTATCTATCTATCTATCTATCTATCTATC